>NW_008578076.1:0-454 GCF_000257125.1 Entamoeba nuttalli P19
TTTGATTCACATATTAATGTAATTGCAACATTGTTATCAATGTATAGTTTCAATCACACAAAACTCGTATAATTATGAAGAAGAAAGATTTAATAAATATATAGAATTTTGTTTATTAAATTAATAAATCAACCACAGTTATATTTAAATACACATAAGAGAAGCAAAATAATGAAATATTCATTATAAATTATTGAATCAAGTATTTCAATATCAATTAAATACAAATTATAAAGAATGTGATGTTTTTATTTAGTTTTATTTTGAATATAATAATTAATTAATAATATATTCATTATAAATTATGTAAAAATAAACACAATGTATATTCTATTTATTTAAATTAACTGTTATAATCTTTCAATTATCAATATTTAATTTATTATTTGTATTATAACTAATTTAGTCATTACATTCTTTTATGACACTTCTTTCTTATATTATTTTCTTTTAA
>NW_008578077.1:0-2035 GCF_000257125.1 Entamoeba nuttalli P19
GAATTTAATTAATAAAATACAATTTCATCACTCATCATTCAAATTGTAAGTCATTCTTGAATATGAGAATATGAAATAGACAAAATACTTTTGAATAACAATAAATGATGATGTATAATTTAATTGACACAATTAACAATTCACATTGTACTTCTCATTTCAATAAATAATGAACAAGAATAAAGTAATGAGATTTAATAACTAATCACATAAAAAACATTATAAAAACAATTTATTCATTTGTTACTAACAAATCAATTAATTCATCTTTTAAACACACTGTACTATGACTATCATATTGTACAATGTATAATCAGAAAAAATGTATGAAAGTAATTGTTGGTTTAGAATATACAACAAAAATAAACAATGAAAATAAATGAAATAATATCATCTCATAATTTCATCAGTTAACACCACCAGAACAACAAATGAAGTAATTATCAAACATGAAATAGAATAAATAAAAGTTGAAATGATAAATAAATACTTTTTTAATATTACAATATCAAACAAACATACAAACCAACATAAAAATAAAAGAAAAAGGAATAGTAGAAAAAGAAGATAATTAAAAATTCCAACATTTGAGATTATTAACTCATTACTTCAAGTTGTATATTTATTTATTATATTAATACTAATAAGATTTTATGACTTCTATAATAAAAAATAAAAATACAAAGTGTTAAATATTTGAAAATTTCAATCTACTTTTTTAAAGTTCATCTTTTTCATATTCTTCATAATTTCCATATTGTTGGTTATTATCATAACCTGGAGCTTGTTGTTGAGCTCCTCCACCATATTTAGCGAGAATTGGTTGTGCGATTTGTTCTAATTGTTTATATTTATCATCACATTCTTCTTTTGTAGGAGTTGCGTTATTTTCAAGGAATGAAGTAACATCTTGAACAGCGTCAAGTAATACTTTCTTGTCACCTTCTTCTATTTTTCCTCCAAGTTTTTCATTATCATTTACACTATTCTTAATTTGATAAGCATAATTTTCTAATTGATTTTTAGCTTCAACTTGTTCTTTAAGTTTCTTATCATCTTCTGCTCTTTCTTCAGCTTCTTTAATCATTCTTTCAATTTCTTCTTCAGTTAATCTACCTTTCTCAGAAGTGATTGTGATTTTCTCACTTTTTCCTGATTTCTTATCTTCAGCAGATACGGTTAAAATACCATTGACATCAACTTCAAATGTAACTTCAATTTGTGGAACTCCACGTGGTGCTGGTTGAATTCCATCTAAATCGAATTTTCCAAGGAAATGATTATCTTTAGTCATTGTACGTTCACCTTCAAAAACTTGAATAGTAACAGATGGTTGATTGTCTTGATATGTAGAGAATGTTTGTGATTTTGAAATTGGAATATGAGTATTTCTTTTAATTAATGAAGTCATTACACCTCCAACAGTTTCAATACCAAGTGTTAATGGAGTAGTATCTAACAAAACAATATCTTCAGTTCCTTTAATATTACTTAAAACACCTCCTTGAACTGCAGCTCCATAAGCAACAGCTTCATCTGGATTAATTCCACGGGATGGTTCTTTTCCATTAAAGAATTCTTTAAGTAATTGTTGAACTTTAGGAATACGAGTAGAACCACCAACCAATACAACCTCATGAATACTACCTTTTGACATTCCAGAATCTTCAAGTACTTTTTTGACTGGAGCAATTGTTGATTTAAATAATTCAAGATTTAATTCTTCAAATTTAGCTCTAGTTAATGTAAATGAGAAATCTATTCCATCAGCTAAATTCTCAATTTCAATTCTATCTTGTTGTTGTACAGATAATGCTCTCTTTGCTCTTTCAGCTTCTCTTCTTAATCTTGTAATAGCACGTTTATCGTTTCTAAGATCTTTTCCATATTTTCTCTTAAATACGTCAACAAGATATTCTGTTACCTTTTGATCAAAATCACTTCCTCCAAGATGGGTATTTCCTGATGTAGAAATAACATCAAAAACGTTGTCTTCAATGTTTAATAATGATACATCAAATGTTCCTCCTCCAAG
>NW_008578077.1:2045-16109 GCF_000257125.1 Entamoeba nuttalli P19
AAGAATATTCTTTTCTCCTCCTACTTTATTTAATCCATAAGCCATAGCAGCTGCTGTTGGTTCATTTAATATTCTTAATACATTTAATCCTGCAATTTTACCTGCATCTTTAGTTGCTTGTCTTTGTGCATCGTTGAAATATGCTGGAACAGTAATTACAGCATGTTTAACTTCTTTTCCAAGATATGTAGAAGCAGTATCTGCCATTTTCTTAATAACCATAGCACTAATTTCTTCTGGTGAATATTCTTTTCTTTCTCCTTTATACTTAACTTCAATAAATGGTTTATTGTTCTTATTAATAATTTTGTATGGGAATAATTTCAAATCTCTTTGAACTTCTTTGTCATCAAATGTTCTTCCAATAAGTCTTTTGATTTCAAAGATTGTATTTTCTGGGTTTTGTGCAATTTGATTCTTTGCTGCTTCACCAACTAAAATTTCGGTGTCTGTAAATGCAACTACTGATGGTGTAATTCTATTACCTTGGTCATTGACAATAATTTCTACTCCTTTACCTTCTCCATTGTAAATACCAACAGCAGAGAAAGTAGTACCAAGATCGATACCTATAACTGGTCCGTCGACTTTGTCTTCTTGTTTAGTGTCTTCTGAAAAGACAGTAAGACAGAATAATAATGTGAATAAGAAAGTTAACATTCTGTTTCATCCAGTTCTTTCGTTTAGTTTATATATTTCTTTCCACGTGGTGATTTCTGGGACTAAAAATATAAAATGTTACTTATATCCACTTTGTTTACCAGGTTTTTTTTGTTAGAATAGAAAAATGAATACGTGGTGTTTCAGAAGATACAATCTGAAAGAGGTTCTGTTACAACAAAAAATGTTATTTGAAAGAGGATAATGTGATTCGTCTTAAAAAGACTGAATAAAAAAATAAAAAAATAAAAAATGAGATTATAATGGAAGAAAAACTTGTGAGAACACATGATACTCATATCTCAAAGGAAATTGCAAACAAAATTCAACAAACAGGAACATTATCACTAATCAAGAAACCTGAAATTCTTCCAACAAAAGAATATATAAAATATACTCCTATTCAAAGAGGAAAAAATCCTCCTGAACAAAGAATAATTGAAATTGTTGATGAAAAAGTCGATCCTTTAGACGTTCCTAAGTTTAGGTACAAGAAAGTTGCACCAAGACAAGTTAGTGAACCAGTCCCTATCCTTCATGACCCACCTAAAAAATTAACAAAACAACAAATGGATGAGTTTAATATTCCTCCATGTATCTCAAATTGGAAAAATAACCGAGGATATACTATTTCTTTGGATAAGCGTGTGGCTGTTGATAGAAGAAATCTCCAAAAAGATGAAATTAATGAACGTCATGCTGAATTTGCTGAAGCTCTTTATCTTGCTGAAAAAGCAGCACAAGAAGAAAATGAAAAGAAAAATGAAATGAAGAAGAGAATTGAAATGGCAAAGAAAGAAAGAAATGAAGAAGAAATGAGACAACTTGCTTTGGCTATGAGAAAATTAAGAGATGAAGAAGAAGATGACCAATTTGATGAACAAAAAGAAAAAAGGGAGAGAGCTCGAGATGAAAGAAGAAGAGAAAGAGAAGAGTTTTATAGAAAAGCTGGGCTTAAAGGACTTGAAAAAGAAATGGAAAGAGAAAAAAGAAGAGATGTCACAGAGTCAATTGCTTTGGGTAAAAAGATTGATTCTAAAGATTTAATGTTTGATCAAAGACTATTTAATCAAGGAGATGGATTAAATTCTGGTTTTGGAGAAGAAGATGAATATAACGTGTATGATGAAGTTCTTTTTAAAGCAGCTCCAAACCAACAATATAAGCCAAAAGAATTAACAGATGAATAACAAAAATTATTATTTGATTGTTTTGTGTTTTTTCATGTATTAAATTTCTTAATTTTAAAATTAAATGAAAGAATTATCCTAAATTAGTTGTAAAATAGATAATAAATAAGAATGTTAATTTATTATTTTTAATGATGCAATGAAATGACCAATTTGTTTGTATTTTGTTATAAAGTTACTTCTATTTGATAAGACTTATACCAGTATTTAAATTTAATATTACTTTTATTTTTTTCTTTCTTCTTAGTTCATATCTCTCTTTACTCCTTCCTCCAATTCTTCTTACTGATGTTTTTTCCTTCTTGTTTCAGTTATTTTTCTATTCAAGTATCATTTTTATTAATGCCTTTTGATAAGTGGTTGAATGTAGTCATTTTTTTTTGTATCAATTTAATCAAATAAATAATTGAATAGTATTGTTGACACATTACCTGTGCTCTTACAGTTTATTTAACGTTTATATTTTCTTTATATAATAACTGAAAATTTTGTAAATAAACCTTTCATTTATGTTCCAAATTACTAATTTATTTATGCTGTTCTGGCTTACTTTTGTTAATCTTTTATAATTTATTATTTTCTTTATTTTTATAACCAAATAATGAATTAGATTCATTACAAGAATATGAACTTCTCAAAATAAATAATAGATAATCAGCATATACCAAAAAAATAATAATACAGAACAAGAATAATTGAAAATATTTTTTTACCTTTATTCATATTAATAAAATAATATTATCATAACTATCATTATATTAAATGTACTTATTTTCAAGTTAGTTACTATTAAATAAATAGAATTTACAAATGTCACAACTTGAAAAAATATAAATAATATCAAAAATTAGAATAAGACTGTTAAAAACAATGAAAATCGTTGAAGAAACGCTAGATATATATAAAAAACAAAAAGATAAATAATTAAATCAATATAATTTAAGTTTATTCATTTAAATAGTGAAACATATAATTAGTATTACTATGCTATAATTTATACCATTAAACAGATAATAAAATAAATAATAAGTAGTCGATATTGATATAAAAATAATAATTATTGTTTATTTTGATTTAAGATGTTATGAAATTATTATGAAAAGATATGAAATTAATGAATAAAATAAATATATGAGAAATATGTCATAAAATATGAAATAATATAATATTTACATTATTATATTTGTATCAACACAATAATATACTATCATGTATTAATTATTATAATTGTTGAATTTATAAATAACTTCAGATAATATATAATAATTAATAACTATTTGAATAAATAAAATACAACCAATACATATAATATCACTTCATAATTTTGAGTATTTTAAATAATATATCATAATAAACATCAATAAAAATAAAATACATCTAAAGTATTGAACTAATTTATTTAAAATAATCATAATACTCTTATAATCTATCATTTATCTTGTAATTTAAATCAAATTAACTGATACCAAATTATTTTTAATTAAAAAACAATAAATAAATAAAATTTGTAATATATAACCAATTCATTAAAATACTTATGTTATTATTCTTCATTTCTTTCTCTTTCTTTTTGGCGTCTTTTTTTATCTGACTGATATTGGAATGGATTAAATTTTTTATCTTCTACTTTAAATGCATTCTTCATATTTCTTCTAAGTTTTCTTTCTTTTGGTTTATCTAAATCAATATCATATTGGTCTAATTTACTGATATGAGTTTCTTTTTCTTTATCAATAGCACCAACCTTATTTCTTAAAACGTTCTTTCTTATTTCTTCAGTCTCATCATCCCATCCTTCAACACGTTCACTATAATTTAAACCAAATGGAATTTTTCTTAAATCAAATGTTTCAATACCTTTTCTTTCTTTGATCGGTTTTCCAGTAATGTCTAATTTCTTTTGTTGCTTTACATCTTTTTTACGGATAGTGATCATTGGAATTGGATTATTTTCTACTTGTTTCTCTTTAAACTTTTGTTCCATTTCTTCTGAAGTAATTTTTCCACCACTTAGATCATTATTTTGAGGTTCTTCAGGTTTTCTTTTGATTGGTTGATATTTTTGATTGATGAGTTGATGAATTGATTTAATTCTTGAAGACTTGAATATGTTACTGATAAAAACAGTTTCTTCTTTTATTTCAGTTAGTTTATCATTTTGTTCATTTTCTTTCATAACAATAGTACTCAATTTTTCTAAGTTATTATTTTCAATTGCTCCTCTTTTTATTTCTTTTGGTGTACTAACTTTCTCTTCTGATTTAGAATAGAATAGCATGTAAGCCTCTTCTTGTAAAACTGCTTTAATTGAAACAGGTTTAACTTCATCATCATCAAATCTAAACCAACCTCCACTTGGTGTTTTACAATAAGAAATATAATGACCACTAAATTTTGTTTTTCCTAAATGAACCACAATTGCATAAAGATCATATAACCCATCCATTCCATATTTTGAAATATTAAGTTGCAAAGGAAAAGCTACTTTTCCATTAATTTTCTTTTCATCCCAAGTAAATCTTTTTAGTTGAATTGGTAATATCCAAGGTAATCTTTTAAAGAAATAATATTTACTAACATTTGATTTTGTATTACACTTTTCACAATGATAATGAGAAATCATTTCTTTTTTAAAGAATTGATCAAATCCACTTTCAAGTGTTTTTTGTTTTGTTATTTCAATTGGTAAAACAGAAAAATGTTCATCATGATCATTAAATCTTGTACAATTATAACATGTAATTCGTGAGACTAATTCAACATGAAATATACTACTAATAGCTGATATTTTATTTTTTCCTTTTCCAATTATTGCTTCATGAAGATGATCAAGTAATAATAAATAAAATTCTGTAGCATCTTCTTGTTGATATCTTTGTAATGAAGAAGATAATTTTTTCAAATTTTTTTCAAATACTATTGGTTTTAATGGTTGATTATTTTTTTCAAATGCTTCTTTCATTATGCGTTCTAATTCTTTAAAAAATATATCATCTACTTTAATCTTTTGTTGTGTCATATAATTATAAAATGGTGCTGTATGAGTTAATACTTGTAATACACTAATCATATAACAATTACTATGTGCATTAAAATATCCTCTCCCTGCATTCCTACCATTTTTTAATTTCCATTTCATTAATTCTTCAACATCATCATAATCAACATCTATCCTATTATCAATACTAATTGTTTTCTTTGCTGTTGGATTTATTGTTTCTGTTTTAATAAATTTCAGTTTTTTTGGAAGAAATTCATTAATTTGACGTTGAATTTGTTGTTCAACATCTAAAGACATTTCCTGTGTGATTTAATGAATTTTAAAAACCCTAAAACTGAACTTTTCTTCATTTAAATAATCAAAAAATAATTTATTCATTTAAAAGATATATTCCTATTATTTCTTTAAATTTATGAAAGTAAATCATTCAATAAAAATATATTATTTCACTTATCTATTACCAAGATAATATTTTTAAATAAAAAATCAATCAATTAGATGCTTTAATGCTCTTCTTCTTCCATTTTTTCTTTCATTTCTTCAGTTAATTGTTTTTGACAATCCAAATCAGTTGGCATTTTTAATAATTCTCTGAATAACATAGTGGCATAGGCAGAAGGTTCTAATTGGAACTTAATCCAAAGTCCAGTTCTATCACCACTTTGGTAATCACTTCTAAGATATCCTCTTTCATCAAGAAGGTCTTGCCCAACATTTCCATAATGAATAATCTGATACTCAACTCCTTTTGGTTGAATAACAATTTTTCTCTGATCTCCAGTTATCGCAACGTTATAAATTCTAGTTGGGAAAGTGTCGAGTGTAAACCCATCTTTAGAAAGTACTTCATCAAAGAAATTTTTTATTTCATTTTTTGGCATTGTAACTCCATGTGCAGGAAGTGGAATAATAACTTGATGCAAACAAATTGAAGGTAATAATTCCTCAGTAACAAAATCAATTGTTCCTTGTTTTGTTTCATACAAATCACCTACTAATACTACATTACCATATTTTTCAAATCTCTTAGAAACAACTTGATTCCAAACATAACTTTGATATGCATGAAGATACAATGATTTAGTTTTATAAACAACTGCATTATCAATTGCAGTTTTAAACATTCCATTACTTATACTGACTCCAAGTTTAACTTGTTTATATAATGCTTGCATGAGAGCTTTTTCAATATTTCTTTTAATTGGAATGACTTCATATGCTAACTTATATTGATGTTCTTTATAATATTTTTTTCCTTGTGCAACACTAAAAGTATCATTTCCTTCTTTCATCATTAAATCAGCAGCTTCTTGATATTCTTCTTTTAACAATGCTTTTCCAATTAAATGTGTTGTACCACAACTACCAAATCGTTGTAGTCCAAAATAGTTAATATATCCAAACTCTTTAATACTTTCACAATTTTTAAGAACTTCATCAACATTATCAATTTCTCTAATAATAACTCTAAATTCATTTCCAAGTAAATCTCCTAATTTAATCATATGGTCTACATGTTCAAATTGACTTAAAGTAATTCCATTACATATACTTTTTTTTAAATTCTCTTCAATTAATTCTTGTTTAACTCCAGGAATAGTAATATATTGGCATGTAACTCCTCTTTTGTCTTTCATTCCAGCAAAACAAATAGCATTTTTACCTAAATTCAATGCTTTTGAAATACGAAGAATAGCATCACCTGTATCAATATTAGATTTCCTTAAAACACATTTTAAAATAGAATTTTTTTCTCTTCCTCCACGCATTTTTTTTGCACCTTTTTTTAATACAAGAATTCCATTATCACATGTTGAATCATAATTTGGAAGTTCTTTAACAATCATATGAAACTCTGTTCTTTCTTTTTTATTTAATGGTTTTTTAATTTCAATTAAATTTACTTTCTCATCAAAAATTTTGGGAGCTATTTCATCTACTTCTGTTCCAATAACCGATCTCATTTTATTTATCCATTCTTCTTTATTAAACATCTCTTCTGCTTTTTCTTCTGTAATTTTTGTAACACCTCTCACATTTTCTCTATCAATAATATCTGCTACAGAATTATCTAATCCAATTTCACGTACTTGAAAATCACTCACAAGATGTTTTGTTAATCCATTAATACTTTTTCCTTTTCTAACAAAAGATGTTATACCCATATCTACCTCTTTTGGTTTTTCAATAACATTAACTATTTCTTCTTTTTCATGACTTTTACTTTGTTCTTTTCTTTTTTCTTTCATTTCTTTTTCCTCTTCTCTTTTTACATCATTTTTCTTTTCATTATTTTTTGAGTAATCTATTATTCTAACAGCAGAAAGGTCAGTTGGCTGCGTAGAAATACTTTGAACCATAGAAATTTTCTTGATTTTTTGAATTGGCTTCTGATCTCCTCTTTTCATAATAAAACATTAGATCTAACAACCCTATTTTGTTTTCTATTAAATTTCTTTTTTGAGTTTTTAAAACACACATTCTTCTATTTTTTATTGTTGTCTCTTCATCTTAATGTAATGCTTTAGAAAATTATAAATGAAGAGACACATCATATTTAAGAAAGTGTCTTATAAAAAAATAAAAACACGAAACCGATGAAGCGAAGAAATGAAGAAAAAAATCAACGGGTTGTGAAACTTGAAAATGAATTTAATGCTTCCTTTGAGGAAGTTACAAAAGATAGTGAAGAAACACGATTTGATCAACGTGCTTTAAAAATGTTAGATATTTTTCATGAAATTAAAAAACATGTTATTACAAAAGTGATAGACCATTGTATTGATTTAGGAAGAGACACATTATGTGAAAAATGGATTGGTATTGGTGCTAAGATAATTGGAAATGATAAAGACTTTATATGTAAATCTCTTACGTATTTAGAAGAAAGAGGAAAATTTACAAAAATAGGGAAATTATTTGATGATTGTGCAGAAAAATGTGATGATGAAACCATTTGTATTAAAGCAATTCAATGGTATGAAAAAATTCATGAATTTGATAAAGCACGAAAATTATTGGAAGTTAAAATAAAAGGAAAAAATGTAAATTTAGTATGGAAAATTATATTTGAAGGATTAATGTTCGAAGCTCGTGTTGGTTCTTTGAATGTAGCCCTTAATGGTATGAATGTTTTGGTTAGTAAAAAGTTAACGGGAACAGCTATTGCACCAATGTTATATGAACATGCGTTGATGTACCATAAATTATTGAACGAAAACAAATGTTATGAGTTATGTGAAAAAGGATTGTCTTCTTTTCCAAAATATATTCATTTATTAATATTATTAATACGAACTAGGAGTAGGATTACCAACTTAAGAATTAATAAAATTATTAAAAAGAATAGTTTAATTTGTTCTTCAGTTAATTCTCCTAGAAGTCCATTAACCAATGTTAGTTTTGAAAATGAAGAACAATCAGGTAATTCTCTAGAAATAATCAATAGTTTTAAAAGGAAAAAAGAAATTGAAGAAGAGGTATTAGAAAATACTATAGTAGAAGCGATTCAGGGAGTAGTATTAGAATTTAAAGCTGATTTACAAAAAATTGTAAATAAACACATTGGGAGTTTGAGTGCTGATGTTCAGTGGAAAGTTTATCTTGAAGTTGCACTGACAGCATGTGACTATGGATGGGATGATATGGCAATAGAACAATTTGAAGTTTGTTTAAAATCTTCTCCGCTTAATACAATATGGAAAAGTTATGTTTTAATGGCACGTCATTTTATGAATAAAGATATAAATAAATCATTGAAATATTTAAAAGAAGCACAACAACTTGTTGGAGAAAAACAAGTTGGAATTGTTCTAATGGAAAAAGCACATATTGAAGAGGTTATTAAAGATGAAAATAACGCAGTTAAAAAAGCATATGAAATTATAGATGTAATTGATGATTGGAAATATTCTATTGAAGCCATTATGATTCTTGTTCGCTGTAATAAGGTTAAACAAGGATATGATATTTGTAAATCTGTTGTTGGACAATTTCCATCAACAGGAAGAGTATGGGGACTATTTGTTATGTTATCTCAAATTGAAGGAATTCAAAAACAAGAAAAATCTCTTGAACTTGCATTGAGAAATGCACCTAAATCTGGAGAGGTATGGTGTGAAGGTGCAAGAATGGCAATGAAACAAGGTAATTTTTATTTGTCATTATTATTTCTCAAATATGCCCAATTATTTACTCCTCAATATGGGGATATTTATATAGAATTTCTCAAATTAGTAATTCTTACTAAACAATGGTCAATGTTAAAGAATATAATTTTGTCATGTGTTCACTCTGAACCAAATTATGGATTGTTATGGACATTTTATAAAGAAGAAGAGACATCACCAATCAAAATATTAAAAAATGCATTTAAAAATCTCAGAAAATCATACCAACAAAATATTTTTATTAATCCATTAGATATTTACAAGAGATGTAAAAAATACCCCCAAAAAACAAGAGTTAGAATGATTCTTGGGTCTGAGCTTTTTAAGGCTTGAATTTATGAAATTGTATTTAATTGTACTATTAGTATTTATAAATTATTTATTGGTTTTATATTGTTGATTTATAAAAAAAGAAAAACAGAAATATTTGAAGTATTACATAATTATCATATCAGAATAGATGTAATCATCTTCAAAAATCATCATCATCTCCTCTTTTTTGTGAGTTTAATAAGAAATTAGTATATGTATTACTATCAAAATAATTATCTGGAATATGTTTTTGTTCAAAGTATGTACTTTTTTCTTCATTTCTTGGAATGATGACTTCAGTCACATAATTTAAGAACAAATCATTATCTATAAAATTAATATTGTTTTGTTAGTTAATAAATTCAAACAAAAACTTTGTTCTAACATTCATAGAATAAAAACAAACTAATAGATGCTGAAAACTTAGAAGAGGTTAACTCTCTATTATTATAAATATCGAACATCAAAGTCGAATTAATAAGATAATAGTCTGGATAATAATGATATTGATGATGAAATTCAATTGCTCTTTTGTCAAATTCAACACTTTTTTCTAAAAATTTATTATCTCTTAATAATTGATATTTAATTTCTGTTACTGGTCTTTGAACAATAGTATTAATAATATCATAAACAATTTGCCTGAAAATAGTACATTGATGTCTTTCATCATAGAAAATATCCAATAAAGATTGGATAAATCCAAATTCATCAACCAATTTATAAATTACAGAATAATTAGATAATAATAATGAAAGAACAATAAAACTAAGTTTAATTTTTGTTTGTCCAACCTGACCATTATTACTTTCTGTTGAAGTTGTTAATAATCGTTTGATACTATCAAAATGTTTAACAAGATTTTTGTATATAGCAGGTAATCCTCCAATAGGTATTGTACATAATTCACTTCTTGAAGTATTTGAGGCTAACATATCACTAATAATTAATAACCCATTTTCTTGAACTGTTTTAATTGTGGTAGAAAATACACAATAAATAAATTGTTCTAAATTTTTATCAATATTAAAGAAATCTACAAAAATATTCGCTGCTGCACCAATTTGATGACTATGACGCCAAATAACAATTTCATCAATAATTCTTGCTGCACTTTCAACTTTATCAATAGAAATATTTTCTTCTAGGAATGAGTTTAATAACATAGTAATAAATCCATGTTCACAAAACCATTGAATACTTCTACTATTCATATGAAAAACATCTAACTTTAACAAAGCTATAATATAATCACAGACACTATAACTTTCCATATATGAAATTAACCCTTCTAAAAATCCATCAACTGCTTGAACTAATACAAACTCCTATTTAATTAATATTTTTCTTTCTTACCAAAAAAAATTACCTTTAAATGGTCCAATAATAATGAAACAAAATTGATTTTGAGTACTTAGCGTTGTTATAAGAAAAGCAACATAGAAACAAACTTTTGATTGAATAGGAATTAATAATGATGAAAGAACTTTACATAACAAATCTAATGTCATTCCTGAAAGTCTTTTATTTTTAATTGTTAATTGTTTTAACATATATAACCCAGTTTGATCATCAAGAAATACTGCATCAACAACACATCCAATCCCTGAAGAAAGTACAGCACCTGATAATATTTGATGTTTTACTTGTCCATGACCACAAACAAAACTAACCATTTTATGTATATTTGCTTGAGAACAAATACTAAAACCAATAAGTGTTTTTGGTGTTCTGAAAAAAAAAAAACAAAATTAAGAAAGAGAAAATAACAAACTATTGTTGAAGGTCATTATTTGTTCTGAGTTCAGTTAAAAGATCAGGTTGGTCAAGAATCTCTTCTAGAGCAGCATTCATACGAACAAGTTGTGTAAAAGGTGATTCACCCAATGGTTTCCAATTAGGTATCAACATACTCATGATCTTGATAATTGATTATAAGTAAATTTTTTTCTTTTTTTTCTCACTTTCTATTTTTCCATCTTTAACTGTTCTTTCAAAATAAAAATCTTGTAATCAAAATATCTTCTTTTAAAGCTAAATAAATTTTATTAAGAAAAAAAAAAATAAATTGTAGTTATAAAAAAAAATTTAATTAAAAACAATATTATGTTAATGATAACTTGATTCAGCCACAAAAATTTATCTTGTTGAATGTGGTGGTATATATGATGAGTTCATTGAAACAATATTCTTAAGTATTTTATTTCTTTCTTCAGATTGTTTTCTAATATTTTCCACTGTTTCTATTAGTTGAGACGCTAAAAGGTCATTAGTTTCATCGGTTTCATCAGAAAATTCATCATCTTCTAAATCGAATACTTCTTCATTATAATCTGACTCTTCTTCCTCTTCTTCCATTGGTATATCACCAATTTCAAGAGTTTGTCCTTGTTGTGTATTTAATGGTTCAGGTGAAAGAGTTTTCAATCGACTGAATAATGTATTTGGTGCAGAAAAGAAATTTTGTGTAACTCGAGGGCAATTCATATTAAGATTCTCAGAAATAAAGAATTGAGGGTGATATGTAAATGATGTGGTGTTCATTTCAATGGTAATTAGTTTAGATGAAAGTTTTACTACCTTTTTGACTCTTCATCTCATTCAGGTAGAACTTCTTTCTAAGTCATTACATGAATATCGAACTTCCACATCATATTGACTTTTCATTTTATGCATTATCATATTTTTTGATTCTTCATCTTTTTATTGATATTTCCTGGTTTTTACGAGACTAAAGCTTAATTTTTCTGAAAGACCTTTTTTGAAGAATAAAGGAATTTTAGAGGTCTGTTGAATTATTTTCAGAAAAGTCATTTTGTTATTTTATTATAGTTTCTTTATATTATAGTTTTGTAATAGTATAACTCTCAAAAATAACAACAGAATAATTTAGATGAATAAAGAATTTTATTAGGTAGTCTTTCTTTCAAGTTTCGGGAACAAAAAGAACGAAGAATAGAATGGAATTTAAAAAGAATAATCTCTATTTTTATAAATATTTCAACAGTATTTTTTTGTCGTTTTACTAAAAAAAGAATTTAAATTTGTTAAAAAAAACACAAAGTTCAATATTATTGTTGTATTAAATAAATAACTAAATTTGAATAACATAAATTATTAAAGTCATTGAGTTATAAAAATTGTTATAAGAGAAAATAATAAATAACAAATAATAAATAACAAATAATAAATAAATGAAATGTATTTGTAGTTAAAATAGTTGTTAGTTTGTATAATTTTTTTTATTAATCTCTAACATTTTAAAGTACATAAAAATTGGTTTAAATAGAGGAGAAAAATTTTTATTTAAAAAGAAATGACATTTACACCAATTTCAATGAGAAATATATAAAATACAAATAAAATGAATTAAAGAAAAAAAAAACTAATGACTTTTATTTAAAATAATTGGAATTATACATTAATTGATAAGAAAAAGAATTATATTATTAAAAAACAACTGATTGTATTTTTTTCTTAACAAAAAAAAACATAAAATAATTTTTAAGAATTGTTTAGTTCATTTTTACACGGAATAAAATGATAAATTAAGACATAATAATTAAGAAGAATTAAAAAAAAAAAAGAAGAAATAAAAAGAAAATACTTTCAATAGTCTTAAAATAGCATTTTCATTTAAGAGTTTGCTTTGATAAAATAATTTGTTTTGAAAGAGTAAAAATATTAGTTCCTACTTGCTAAAAGTATTGAAAAATATAATGAGGAAAGAATAAAAAGAAATACAAATCAAAAAGAAAAACAGAAATAGGCATTTAGAAAGAAAAGAGCTATAATTATATTCAATTAACAAAAATAGTAGAAGGAAAAGAATTATAAAAGAAAGACTAACTGAAGTAATATTAAAAAATGTGCTATTAAAAACGATTTAATAATACTAAGACACTATTGAGAAACAAAAACGTCAATGAAACAAAGTTTCACATTAAAGAAATAAAATTTCTAAAATATTCTTTAGAACAAAAGAGTAGTTTTAAAAATACGTGGAACTTCGTGGAGAAAAAAGAATCAATTTATTTAAAGAGATAATAAACTAGAAATATTCAATAATATTTAATTAATGTCTTGTCCATTTGGTGATAAATGCCCAATTAAACCATTCTTTACTAAAGTATTAGAACAAGCTAAAGATGCTATTCAAGGACCATTTGTTGTTCCAAGTAATGCAGATGAAATTAAATCTACTTATGAAAAAAATATTAAAAAATATAATGAACTTTATTTATTCCTTAATGGTTCATTAGTTTTCATTGGATCACTTTTGGCACATCCTCTTGCTGGAATTTTAGTTCTTGCTGTTTATGTTGCTCTTGTATTTACTTGGGATAAATACATTAGTAAATATGTTGATAAATATTTCAAAGACTTTAAGATTCCTTATAGTACTATTCCAATCCTTCTTTTCCCATTATTCTTCTTCTTTGCTTTACTTGGTGAATGTACAATTGCATTCATTTGCTTCAATATCCTTGCTGTTCTTGTAGTTGTTGCTCATTCTTTCACTCAAAGATTCGGACAAACTGTTGAAAAGAAAAATGCTAAAGAAACACCAGTTGTTTCATCTAAGAAAGAAGAAAAGAAAGAGAAGAAAGAAAAGAAATCAAAATCATCATCTTCCTCTTCATCATCATCATCTGATGAAAAACATTAATTTCAACATTTTGATTTATATTTTTATTTTTTCTTTTAAAGAATAAAAAAAGATAAAGAAAAA
>NW_008578077.1:16119-21718 GCF_000257125.1 Entamoeba nuttalli P19
GGTGTATTTATTTTTATTTTCATGAGTGTAATATGGGAAGAACCTATTTATCGTTTTGTTGTTGGTCCTCATAAAGGAAATGGTGGTGCAATTTGTGGAAATGATGGTGGCGTTTGGGGAAGATCAGAAACATTAGACATATCTTTTGAAGAAGCAAGAGCATGTTCTAGAATTTTTTATCATCCAACTACTGCACTTCCATTTTCATTAAGTGGTGTTTCATTTGAAGTTAAGTCAATTAGTGAAGATGAAACAGTCAATTGGATAACAGCAAAATCACCAAAATATAAATGTGGATGTACATTAGTTGAAACAGGAACAGGATATGTTATTGGTTATTATGATAGTCCTATTACTGAAGAAGAAAATTTAAAAGCAACACTTCAACTAGCACGACATGTAACAGAAAGAGGATATTAAAGGTAATTTACATTAATTTATAATACATTTTTCTTTCTTTGTTTGCTTGTTCGTTTATTTTTTTCTTTCTTTTAGTAAAAAAGAAAGAAATAATCATTAAGATCTTTAAATTTTCATTTCATACACATGAACTCAAGAAAATTACCATATTGTCCTGCACCTTCAAGTGTTAATAATCTTAACAATCCATATTCACCATATTCTAGTTCATATCCTCCAAATAAAAATCAAACAATTTCATCTTCTATACCTTCAACTTTGTCAAATGAAATAAATAAAATAAATATTCACTCTGAATCACGTGGTAGTTTTAGTACTCCACAATCAATTTCAATGCAAAAGTTATATACAAAAACTCCATATTATAATACTAATACAAATAGTTCATTAAAAAAGAATTTAACTTCACAACAATCAAGAAGTCCAATAAAAATAAGAGATGATAGAGAAGAACAAGACAGACAAAGAGAAGAAATTTATAAACAATTACCAACTGAACAAAAAATATTATCAGAAAAAAAACAAAATCAACGATGTGAAATATGTCAACAATTTGGAAAAATGACACATGTTTTTCATTCAATTATACCAAATCCAGAAGATTTTTGGAGAATATTAATTGATAATGGAGATAATATTGCTGAACATGAATTAACAGTACAATTTATATTACGAACAAATATTAGTATAAGTTCATTTGTTATTTCAGATGATAAAACAAAAAAAATAGAAATTAAAAATGAAAAAGAAAGAACGATATTAAAAAAAATATGTGATCCATACGCTATTAACATTAATGAATTAAAAAATAATATCGCTACTATTGAAAAAACTATATTCGTTAAAAAAATTATTCAAATAAATATTAAAACTATTAGAGAAATATTAGAAGAATCAATGAAAATAAATAATATTAATAAACAAAGACATTCAGTTGTTATTATTGATGATGATGATTTAATTGAAGAAACAGAAAAAATAAAACAAATAGAAACACAAGAAATAGTAATGTTTATATTAGAATTATTTAATGAATTATCTATTGATTCATTTAATTCATTTTTAATTAATATGGAAGAAATTGAAGATAGAATTTGTAAAAAATATCATGTTAATTCATTTAATCAAATTAATAAAGAAGAATTTACTTCATTTTGTGGAAAAAATATAATATTTCCATTTAATCAAAATTATAAAAAAAAAGTAATTCCAATGAAAATTCTTACAAGAGAAGTTCCAATAAAAGAAGAACCATTAAGTATTGTTATTAATGAAATTAATAAAGCACCATATTTAATAAATTTATATGATAATTTATTATTACATTCTATTGATTTAGAAATGATTATTTCAACATATAATTTTAATTCAAATATTTTTATTGAAATTAATAAAAATAATTTAATTAAATTACCAAATTGTAATTCTATTAATGTTGAAACTATTACAAATAAAAATATTAAGAATATTAATATTATTACTGGTATTTTTATTTCTCATTTATTTGATGAAAATGGTCCTAAAGAAGGTGCTTCTAAATATTTTCCAATTTTAATGAAAAGTTTTGATTTAAATGGTATTTCAATTAAAACAAAAATTAGTAGAGCATTATTTGTTGCATCTCTTTTAAATGAATTACCAATAGAATTTATTGGATTATATTTATTAGTTAAAACAATTCTTAATATATTTAATTTAACTTTAAATGAACTTATATCATTATCATTAAATAATATTTGTTTCTTAAAACTACCTATTTTAAATGAAATAAAACGATGTTTTCCAAATGAATTATTAACTATGAATACAATGAATATTGAAACATTTCCATATCAAATTAATAATTCAATTGAATATAATACTAATAGATTTGAATTTCCACTTCCAATTGAAATTATTATTGATTGTTATACAACTAATACTAATGAAGAAATTAAAATTATTGATTTTCAAAATACTCTTTTATTAAATAAACTTCAAAATGAAATTAAAAATAATAATATTGATTATCTCATGGCTTTCTTAATGTATTTAAATCAAAATCAAAAAGAAATTATTCATACTTTTCATACATTACAAGTTACTTCTTCTTCTATTATTCAAACTAAAAATTATTCTTCTTTTTATACTTCTCTTAAAAATTTAAAATGGATTTTTTCTTCTTTAAATTCATTTGAAACACCATTTTCAATTATTAATTCAAAACCAATTAATTTTTTAAATATTCCATGTACACCATTTTTAATTTCAGAACCATTAAATTCTTATATTGCAACTAAACCATTTCCATTACCTGAAAATATATTAAGTTGTTTATATCAAAATATTAAAGGATATGACCAAAATTATTTTGATTTTTTATCTGTAATTTCACAACTAAATATTAATTTATTTAATGAATATATTAAAAAGTCTATTATTTATTCTAAAATTACTAATAACATTACTCAAACTTATATTAATAAAGATCAAGTATGGTTTAAACCAAATGAAGTGTTTATTAAAGATAAATCTGGATTTTATCCTATTCTCTCTGTTAATAATAAATTTTATGATTTATTTAAATCTATTGGTGTGAAATATAAACCTTCCATTACTGATTATATTGATGCTTTAATTCATTTAAATCAATTACAAAATCAAATTTCATTGAATAAAAAATTACTAACAATTAAAAATATTTTAAAAGAATTAATTAAACAAAGTGATAAGATTAATGTTACTTTACCAATGATTGAAAGAATTAAATCATTAGATACTTTTATTAATCAAAATGAAAAATTAGTGTCTTCATTAACTGGATTATATTATGATGATTTATTATTTATTAAAGATTATTTCCCTTCTTCTGTTAAAGATCATTTATTAGACTTAAATCTTCCTTATAAATTAATTAAAAACAAAATATTTTTATTATTAAATATTAAAAATGCTCAAAGTGTAATTAAAATTAATTTTGATACTTCAATTTCTTCTTCAAATACTCTTACTTCTATCTTAAGAAAAGTTTTAAATAAAGTTCTTCCTTTAGTTAAATCAAGTCAACTTATTGAAAATTATAAATTATATTTATCTTCTCTTGTTGTTTATTCTCATGGTACTTTAAATCCTACTTTTACATTTATTCCTACAAATTCAAGTATTACTCCAAAAATAACTGCTGTAAGGGATGGAATTAATTTACACGTCTTAGATAGAACTTCTATTTGTTCTTATGAAGCTCTTACTATTTTATCTCATTTGTTTTTCCTTCAAAAAGATGAATCTTTTATTACTTTAATGCTGAAAGAACTTAGTAACGCTTATCCTATTCAAATTGAATCTTCTTCTTTATCTGAAACTGATCATATTAAAACCAATACTATTAATTGGAATGTTATTAAAGATGGAATTAAACAATCTAATTCAATTCTTAATGATGAAGAAATTGAAATTAAAGTTGAACCTTTTCAATTCATTCCAAATATTGAAAAAAGAATTCAAACAGGTGTTGCTGGTGAACAATTCATTTGTCAATATTTAAAAAGAAAATTTGGAAATAAAGTTAGTTGGATTAATGAAAAAACTCCTTCTGTTGAGTCTATTGAGAAAGGTTTACCTTATGACCTTTTACTATTTAATGACTTAAATACTGTAGAAACTTATATAGAAGTTAAAACAACTCAATATAATGATAAAGATTTCTTTGAATTATCTTATCGTGAATGGTCTTTTGCTCAAGAACAACGTTCTCATTTTCATATTTATAGATTATCTGGATTTGGAACTGATACTTTAAAAATTAAAATTATTGTAGATCCTTATGGTAAGTGGTTAAAAGGAGAAGTTCATCTTAAATTTTACTTCTAAAGTTTTAATTATTATTTCTTATTATAGTAAAATTATTATTTTTTTTTATTTTAAATCTTTCATTTTATTTTCTTTTCATCATTTATTGAATCATATTCGTTCTTAATGTAATATTATAACTCTAAAACATTGTTGATCTCTTTTTATTGTTTCATTATATAATTATGAATTATTCTTCTTTAGTAAAAAGAATGAAATAATACAATAAATATAATTAAAGAAGAATAAAAGAAATATGAATAATAATAGAAATAAATAATAATAATGATAAATAAACAAAGTAAAATAAAAGTACTATCAAACAATATTTTATGATATTAAACAATTTATTTATATTTATTTCATTATTTATTTAATATTTCTATTTAATACATTAACATGTTTAAATTACTATAACTATTATAGAAATAATAATTAATGATAATAGTCATATGTTTTAATAACAAATTCATAAATCATTTATCAAAGAAAATAAAAATAAAATAAGAATAAAATCAATGATATTGTTATTATTTTATTATGTTATTTTAATTTTGATTTTATATTTATTCTTTTCTTTTTATCTTTTCTTATTATCACTCATTTCTTCTTTTTGTCTTTTCTTCTTCATCTTTTAATTTATTTTATATATTCTTCTTTGTTTATCTCTATTCTTCTTTCTTCTACCATCTCCTTAACATAAGTCATTAGTATTTATTGATAGTTATTATTTATACTGTTGATAATTGGATTAGATTTGTTAGAAAATGACTTAGTTAATAATATTCTTATTCCAAACAATAATACAACAAATAGATTATACTTCATTTCTCATAAAAACATTACTCTTCTTCCACATATCTTTCATTTTTATTTACCCCCTACATGATTTTTTATCAAATGAACTTTTGTCTTTGTTTGATTTCTTACTTTGTTTTACTAAAATAAATTATTTGAAGATAATAAGGTATAGTACAAAACTAATACCTATGATTTAAAAAAGTATATCATTCAAGTAAATTTCTTTGTTAATAATAATATCGAATATAATATTACACCTCTATTTCATGCCATAACTATTGTCCAAATAACTCTGTTATCTCAAATAATGATATGTGATTAAAACATATCATTTTCTTTTTTCTAAAAAAAATATTTTTCATTTTTCCTGATTTTTTATTGTAAATATTAACCAAATAATCAAATAAAATTAAACTTATAATTTCATCTTTCAATTCTTCTTTTTAATTTTTTTCAAAAGAAAGAATCTTAAAAAATGAAAACAACTCAAAAACGTTCTTGAACTAATTAATCAGAGAACAATAATGGCACCAAACTTGCTTCTTGAATC
>NW_008578078.1:0-301 GCF_000257125.1 Entamoeba nuttalli P19
AAAAAAATGATTCTTCTAGACTATGTCAATCCCTCAATTATTTCAATTAAACTGTGCTGTACCACTAAAAAATAGTTTCAAGTTTTACCAATTTACTACTTTATTATTCAACGAGTTTATTCAGTTACAGTTTTTCTTCTAATAAAAAAGTCGAATTTAATAGAAGTGATAACTTCTACTTTTTATTCAATACTAAAAATATTAACTCTTTCTTATTTTATTTATAGCTTTGATAAAACGATTAATTTGATATATCTATTTTTAAGATTTTCATTTTTTAAATAACAACTAATTTACAACT
>NW_008578079.1:0-367 GCF_000257125.1 Entamoeba nuttalli P19
CTTCCCTGCTGATAGAGCTTTACATACCGAAATACTTCTTCACTCACGCGGCGTCGCTGGATCAGGGTTTCCCCCATTGTCCAATATTCCCCACTGCTGCCTCCCGTAGGAGTTTGGGCCGTGTCTCAGTCCCAATGTGGCCGTTCACCCTCTCAGGCCGGCTACCGATCGTCGCCTTGGTGAGCCTCTACCTCACCAACAAGCTAATCGGACGCGGATCCATCTTATACCTATAAATATTTTACCCCTGCACCATGCGGTGCTGTGGTCTTATGCGGTCTTAGCGGAAATTTCTCTCCGTTATCCCCCTGTATAAGGCAGGTTATCCACGCGTTACACAGGGGGATAACGGAGAGAAATTTCCGCT
>NW_008578079.1:377-681 GCF_000257125.1 Entamoeba nuttalli P19
ATCACCCTCTCAGGTCGGCTACTGATCGTCGCCTTGGTAGGCCTTTACCCCACCAACTAGCTAATCAGACGCGGGTCCATCTTGCACCACCTCAGTTTTTACCCCTGTACCATGCGGTACTGTGGTCTTATGCGGTATTAGCAGTCGTTTCCAACTGTTGTCCCCCTGTGCAAGGTAGGTTACCCACGCGTTACTCACCCGTCCGCCACTCAGTCTATCATTTTTCCACCCGAAGGTTTCCAAACAATAGCTTCGTTCGACTTGCATGTGTTAAGCACGCCGCCAGCGTTCGTCCTGAGCCAGG
>NW_008578080.1:0-1165 GCF_000257125.1 Entamoeba nuttalli P19
GCTTTTTGAATTTCTTCTTTTTCTTGTTTAGTTTGTGTTAATTCTTCATTTAATTTAGAAATTCCATCATTTCCATTTGATAATTCTGTTATTAACTTTGACTTTTCTTCTTCTACTTTCTTAACTTGTTCTTCTAATGTAGTCTTTTCTTCTTTTAAGTTGTTTATTAGACTATTTAATTCATCTTTATTCTTATTTAATTCGATAATTTCATTATCGTATTTAGTCTGTAAGTCGTTAAGTTCTTTCTTATTTTTTTCAAGTTCTTCATTAACTGTTTTATATTCTTCATTTATTTTGTTTCGTTCTTGTTCAACACCATCTTTTTCTTCATTAATTTGAGTGTATTTATTTTGTGACTCAATAAGGTCTTTTTTAACTTCTTCTAAATTAACATTACTTTGAGATAATTGTGTTTGTAATGCCATAACCTGCTCATTCATTTGTTTCTCTTTTTCGTTTAACTGTGTGATTTGGTTATTCAAGGAATTGATCATTTCATTTTCAGACCCTTCAAAAGACTTCTGCATTTCAGTCATTCTGTTGTGTGCTTCTTCTACTTGTTTTTTCATCCCTTCATTTTGTGATTTAATATCATTTAATTCAGACATAACTCTATCTCTTTCTTTTTCAATTTCAATTCGTTCTCCTTTTGACTCTTCTAAACGGCCCTTTAATTCTTCTATAGATGTCGTTAATGAATTAATCTCTTGTGTTTTTTCTTCAATAGATTTTATGTTTTCTTCTTTAATTTCTTTATTTTCATTGATGATTTGGTTTTTCTCTTCTTCTATTTTCTTTTTCTCTTCCTTAATTGAATTTAATTCATTATTTATTTCTTCTTTTTCTTGTTTAGTTTGTGTTAATTCTTCGACAAGTTTATTTTTCTCATTCAACTCTTCTTGAAGATTTGTTTTTTCTTCAATAGTTTTATTTTTTTCTTCTTCAATTTTTTCTTTTTCTTCTTTAATTTCTTTTAGTTCTGTTTCTGTTCTTTCTAATTTGTCTTTCTCTTCGTCTAATGCTTTTTGAATTTCTTCTTTTTCATTTTTAATTTGTGTTAATTCTTCATTTAATTTACTCATTCCATCATTTCCATTTGATAATTCCGCTATTAATTTAGACTTTTCTTCTACTACTTTCTTAACTTGTTCCTTTAATTCAT
>NW_008578081.1:0-316 GCF_000257125.1 Entamoeba nuttalli P19
TTGAGTAAAATCAACAGCAGAAACTAACCTCGCTAATGACCCAGGTTTTGTTTTTTCAACTAAATACCTATACTTCCATAATAATCTACAATTCTCTTGACTAAGTACTGTTAATGGATCAGCTTCAACAGCTTCTTTAAATATTTTAGTATCACTGACTTCTAGTTTTTGTGATGTATTTATTGGAACATTCATTTCTTCTTCAGTTCCAATAAAAGTATCCATTTTAATTGGTTTATCAAATTCAATAACACAATAATGTAATTTACATGTTTCAGGGGATGTGTTTTCACAACACATCATAATAGGATTTGGT
>NW_008578081.1:326-3961 GCF_000257125.1 Entamoeba nuttalli P19
TTTAAATAATCCTTTCATAAAATATTTATGGTGATCAACTAATTTACAATTAATAGTTGCTAAACAAATGTCTTTTTTATTAATTTCATTAATACTAATACCGACAGGTAACTCAGTCATATATAATGAAATTGTCATTTTTGTTTCTTTAGGAAGAGAAGATAATAACGTTTCAAAACTAACATTAAATGGTTCTTTTAATATTAATTTTCCTTCGCTGACTTGAAAAACATTAGTAAATTTTTCTTTTTCTAAACAACGAATACCGTAATGTAAAGATAATACAAAATATGCTCTAAATGAAGTAATTGAAATAGTTTCTTTTTTATCTTCTTTTTTAATAGTTTTTAAATATTTAATATTTTCAATTGAAATAATTTGAATAGAAAATTGAATTTGAGCAACACGTTGAGATAAGTCATTTGTATTTTTTTGTAATTTATTCCAATAATCATTTCCCACAAAAGTATTAAATTGTTTTACAAATAACATTTTTTCTTTATCAAACATATACTGATACATATTTTTTCTATTGAACAATACTACATCAATATTTTGATTTAGTCTAACACATTTTCTAATATAATCAAAATCACTAAGAATATATTCTATTTTATCATTATTACTATATAGTAAATTATTTATTTATTATTTATTTATTTATTTTATAAAACAAACTATGGTATTAAAAACTCATTTGAACCTCTAACTTTCAATACAAAATCTGATGGTTTCGAATTTTTATCGAATATTTTTGGTTTCATAGTATATAACTTCGTAAATAAATTATTAATAACTTTTGCAATTGTATCTGTAGGTTTTTGAACAATAGTTTTCATTGACATGTCAACTCCATATCTTCCATTAATTTTTAGTTCTATACAACTTGTTGGAATAGGTGGTTCAGACTCAACATAAACATATTCATTTTCTTCATAAATCTTTTTTGCGTCTTGTTGTGATTGAACGTCACCACCAAATTTATCAATAACATCATTTTCAAATAGAACTATTTTTTCTTGAAGAATACGTGCTAATGTTGCTCTAAAATCACGACATTCATCTGTGTTTGCTTTTAATACTAAAAGAAATTCATTTCCAATACAATCAAATGTTATTTTATTTGATTCAAGAAAATTAAGAAAAATATTAATTGGTTTATAATTACTACATTGTTCAACCTTAACTAATGTGAATGTTGGCCAATATCCATATGAACTACAATATATACAAAATTTAGATTCAAAGCTAAATGGTTAGATATTCATAATGTATATTTCCTTATATATTCAATAGAAATTAAACAAACAAAGGTTCTGAACATCTGTCAAAATAATATGGTTGATGGTTTAAACAAAAATAATATTTTTCTGTTGTTTTCTTTGGATCATAATAAAAATTTATTATTTGTTGTGGTGTGTTTATTGGTGTAAATGTTTTTCCTTCATTTTCTACAATTACTCGAATAACAGGAATGTTTTTCATTAGTAAAGACGTAGTCCCAGTAATTTTTGGAACTGAAAATGTTGTTCTTGTCAAACGACTACGCATATTGAATTAATGGAGTTTTTTATTCAAAAACTACTTTTTAATATTAAAAAAAAAAGAATCATTGAAAATTATTCTTATTAAAAATATGGAAAATTCATTAGATTTTTTTAACTCTATTCTTCTTATTTAAAAACACTTATGAAAATTGAATCTTGAAAAATTCGTTACAATTTTCTTTTTATTTGTATTACAACAAAATCTCTTAGTAAAGACCTTTGTTATACTTTCAGAATATTTTAAAGATAAAGGTTTATGCTTTACTATTCAATTATTATTGAAGATATTTTTATTACTTGATCTTTTTTTAGGTTTATTAATGTTTTATTTTAAAAAAATTTTTTTCTTAAATTGATGTGTTATTAATAACATTATAATAATAAAAAATGGAACTTTAAAAAACCAATTTGTGTTATTTTAATGGATTTATTTGAATCTTCAAAGATTCCTTTAGTTATACTATGGATTATTCTTATTGTAATTGAAATTGGAATATTTGCAGTGTCTATGACTTCTTACTTCATATTAAAAGATCAAGTTCAAAAATTATCAGAGTATGAAACTGTATTTATAAGATATCCATCTATTTATGTCTTACCAACAATTCAAGAGTCAATCCCTTATCAATCAAATTCTTTCCCATATTGCCCTTCTTCTTTTGAAGCACCACTAGCTTTTATGTCAATGAGTTTATTACATTTTATGCATTTAAAAGGAAAGTATTATTATAAAGATAATGATAAAACATTCCTTAATGGAAATGATTATTCATTTGATTGCCACTCATTTATGAAACAAGTAGAAAAATATTGTACTTCTCCTGAAAGAAATAATACAAATCAATGCAAAGAATATCTTCGAGAACCTACAAGTAGTATTGGTCCATTAATACAATATATGCTTTGTGAAAGTTCTTCGGAATGTCCTCCTGATGTTATTGAATCTCATAAACTATTTCTTAAATTTCTTCACCAAAATAAAACACTAACTGGAGTAGAAGTATCTGGCAGAATGGGAATAAATGCTACTCTACTTGTAAGTGAAGCAAAGAGATTTATGACCATTTATCATCAACCAGTATTATTGACGTTTGATGACTTTGTTGATCGTACTATCATTTCTTCTTCTCTAAGAAAAGATAATGACCATCCTATTCAATGTGCTTACAATGTTACCCAAAAGTGTTATTACCAAGACACTCCAATTCGAACGTTTGATGGATATTATCATGATTCTAATATCCTTTATTCAACTGGTAAGTTAAAGAGTGTTGTTGTTGTTGGATGGGATGACAATTATCCTATCCCAAGAACAAATGATAAAGGTGCGTTATTTGTCCGAGATGAAGGTGCTACGACAGGGCATAGTTTAGAATATTATGTTGATGATATTCAATCATCAGGTAATGTACTAAATGCAAATGATGACTTTGAGAGATGTGGTAACATTCATTCATTCCTTCATTGGAATGATACTAGTCCATTACATTTAAATAAAACAAATTATTTGAAGTATATGTATGAATATCCTGAAGGTATAAATGAAAATACATATAATACTTTTACTTATTATATTACTAATAGGACTAGCAGAAACCTTGAAGGATTAATGTCGATTGATATGAAAGCTGTTAATGATAAAACTACTATTCATTTCCAAATGAATGGAGTTACAGATTCCTTAATGGAACAAGCCTTTTATGAGGAAGTAGATGACTCAATAAAGCATAATTGTGGTTATTATGCAATTGGATATAATACAATTCAACGCTATTTTACTTCTCATTATGACACACAAACAAATCCTGTTGGGTTTTCATTTATTCATCTCAAATGGCCTGATTCTTCATGTGAACTTATAAGAGAATAAACTGATTTTATTATTAACAACTTTAGTTTGGTTTTCATATACCCTTTCACAAAATGAAAAAAAATTTAATTAGTCTTCCATTATATACATCAAAAAACTTTCTCTCAAAACAGACTTTTTTCAATAATAGTGTCTTACTTATCAACTGCATTATTAACTGTAAAACATAAAACAATAATGGTTTTGTGACTATATGATAAAAAAAAGAATAAAATGAA
>NW_008578082.1:0-3902 GCF_000257125.1 Entamoeba nuttalli P19
GATTAATAAATAAATAAAGTAATAGATTAAATAAAGAATTAAAAATTGAGATTGACATCGTCAAAGAAGCTAAAGACCTTGTAATAAAAACATGATGGATGTCATGGAACATTGCTTCAATCACAACCAAACATACTTCATAGAGCTGCTTGAAGAAGATTTGATTATATTCAATGAACAAAAAAAAAACTTATGGAAATTAATTCTATTAATACTTAATTAATTACTTTTATTTTATGATTCACATTTATATCTAACTACAAAATAAATGAATAAAACAATCCAAAATAGCACGTTACTAAATAACAAAATATTTCCTTATCTGTTAATATAAGAATTAACAAGATTTATTAGAATTGAAGATGATCTGATTATTTTTTTAATAATAGAATAAATAATGTGAGTTATTTTTTTACTTAACTCACCAATTCAGAAATTGGATAAAATGAGTAAAAAAGAAGAAAATATTTTATAAAGAGAATACAGAGAAATGAATAATTGTTACAAGAGAACGAATACTTTTCTGATATATGCAATACAGTTTTTAAATTTGATAATAGGAGGTGTTATTTAATAGGGGTTAATTCCAATAAAAATGAGAATAAAATGAGAAAATATTGATAATAATTAAAATAAATTTTTGTAAGGCTAAAAAGAACCTTTGTACCTCGTAAATTTATTTAAACAAGAAAAATTTCATTGTCAGAGTTATTGGCAAAATAATACAACATAATATAACTTTTATTTAATAGAGATTTTTTCTTTTTACTTTGTTGTGAATATTCAAACCATCATTAAAGAGGAATTACTCTTACTTATAAATTGGTAAAGTATGTTTACGCAAAACTAGAAAGAATTATTTATTGAGAAGTTTGTGAGTGGAAAAAAAAGAAAAGAAAAATGATGATTTTGAATGAACGAAAATTAAAAAGAAAAATGAAACACCAAAATTCTTTTTAAAGACTAAAATATTAATTTTCAGTTCATGAGCGAGCCAATAGTATTCAAGAGCATTTCCATTCTCACTAATAAAAAGTTTAAAGAAGTCTCAATTGAAGAGCCTATTACAACACCATTTGGAAGTATTTTAATGATTAATGAGAAAAAAGTAATTGAATTACCACGAACTATTATGACATTTAATATTAATATGTCACTTATTCCGAAAGAGATGAATATAACTAAAGAACAACTTTCATTGGCATTTGAAATTATTTATGATAAGGAATATCTCTTTTTTTGTAAAACAAAAGAAGAATTTAGACATTGGGCTAAAATTATAGGACTTGGATGTAAAACTTATGGTGTTTTTTGTTTTCCTCTTGAAGCAGTTGTTAAAAAATCACGATGGAGAGTACCTAATATTATTTATCGATGTATTGGATTTCTTAAAAGTCATGATGCAATTAATGTAGAAGGTATTTTTCGAATGAATGCTCGTGTTGGTAGAATAGAAGAAATGAAAAAAATGGCAGATAATGATGAAGATATTCATTTTGATGAAAAGGATACATGTTATCTTGCTACTTCATTATTAAAAGCATACTTAAGAAGTATGGTTGAACCATTAATACCTTATGAATATTTTGAATATTATATACAATTACCTGAAGGAAATGTTGATAGTAAAAAATTTATTAATTCTTTAACTGAATCACATCAAGACACTTTATGGTATATTGGAGAGTTTTTAATGGAAGTTGTAAAGAATAAAGAAGTTAATAAAATGGATGAAACAAATCTTGCAACATGCTTTGGTCTTGTGTTCTGTGATAATCCCCCATCATTAGGTTTAACTGAACTTGAATTCACCAAGAAAGCAATTCAATCCTTTGAATTTTTATTACGTAATTTTAAATATGCATTTAGTGACGTCAAAAAAAGGAATATAGCCCAAGGAATTGAACCACCTCAATACCCTGCCTTCCAGCCATTAGTTCATCTTCCTTTTGATATCCTAATTGAACAAATCAAAATGGAACTTAGAGATATCAAAAAATCTCGAAGAATGTCAGCTACTTATTTAACTGATAAAAGTGCTAGAAGAAAGAAAGTTGGTGGCTCATTGTCTATTGCTTCAACTACCTCCGCTGTTAGAAAAGAATATTTAAAGACAAAATATAAAAAAAGTAATGGTTCTTTTGCTGATTTAAGTCTTTCATCAAATTTGGAAACAACAGACCATCCTAAGTCTTCCCGGTTTAGTATTTCTGGTTCTAAGTCTAAAACAATTCAAATTTCATCTCTTTCAAAGCAAAGTCCTTCTAATATGAACCAGCAGAAACCCTCATCTCTTAATGCACCTGTTGAACATTCTTCTTCTATATCTTCTCATCATTTACCAAAACCACCATCTACAGATAACGTTATTCCAGAACCACCTCTACTTCATGATTCTCTTAAAAATACGGAATTGTCACATTAAATCTTTATTTTTCTTATTTGTTAATTCACATTCCTTCATTGTGTACTTTGTTTTTAATTTTCTTTCAATGCCTTTGGTATACACCCAAAATTGTTTAGATTTATTAAACGATTGATAGCTGATTTAGTGTGTTAAACTTTTTTGGCATTTACTTTTAAACTCTTTATTTATTAACATTGTTCTTGATAAAACGGGTTCAAATAGTAGAAGATTTTTTATTGTGTGTGTTGTACCTTTTATTTACATTTGGTTTGTTACAATAAATAACATCTTTTTAATATATATCTATTTTTTATTCTTATAACTCTTATGCCAATATATTTTGTGGTTCAAATTGCACCTTTGTTGATAACTTCCATGTTAATTATTTTTTTCTTTAACTTATCTCATTTATTTATGATTTATTTTTTTAAACAAGTATAAATATATGACTATTTAATAAGTTAATAACTATTTTATACAACCTTATTAAACAACTAATATTTTTAAGCATAGTATGTCCTATTATTAAAGAATATCATTATCTTTTACTGTTAACAAAATAAATATACTCTTTTCAAAAATAAATATGAAAAGACTTTAACATAAAATACTATCTAAATCTATTCATTATAGTTTGCTTTTATTTGAATAAGCTCTGTGTCAATAGTACAACACTAATCAATGAATATATTTTGTAATAAATTAAAAGTTTCAAATTTATTCTTATTTCTAATATCATAATCATTTTATTCATAATGAAATAAAACAATAAAATAATAGAAAAATGATTAAATTATTCATGTTATTTTATTGGAAATTCATTCTTATTGATTATAGATTGTTTTAGTTATTATTTGTTAAATATGGATGATAATTAGTATATGATGGTGATAATTTTAGTATTTATTATGTTGATAAAATGAAATATAATCATATATGATTTTATATAACAAGAAAAAGTAAAATGGAATTATGAAATATTTAAAATGATGATGAAAATGATATTTAATTCTCAGATAAAAATGAAGAAATTCATAAAATTAATTTTTCATTTTTATATTGTTGTATTTCAAATAATCAATATTTAATAATTTCATTTATTATGATTTATTTTTATGTGAAATATTCTTGATATTCTTTCAAATAAAGTGTATTTCTTATTCATTTAAATGAAAATGAATATTATTCATGAGATGATTTTGTTTTATTATTTTCTTTATAAATAAGAATATCATCTCAAATTAAAATTAAAATAACAATCAATAATCTATTTGTTTATATAATTAAATATTGTTTATTCTTCTTCTTTATTATAATTTTCTTTATTCTTTTATTTCTTCATTTTTAATGAAAATATAAGTGATATTGAATTATTTACAAAATAACATTCATCATTTTTACATTTAACATAACATTCATTTTTATTTCATTTGAAATCTTTATTATTATTGTTATTTATATGATTTATTCTTTTTTATTTATCATTTATTGTTAT
>NW_008578083.1:0-203 GCF_000257125.1 Entamoeba nuttalli P19
AGAACATGACTTTGATGAAAGACACAAACAAAACAGAAAACAAGATTATGTTTTTTCTTACCCAAAACACTGACTTGCTATTACTCTACTTATCACAATACATTCCGTACATCATGCTTTTAGTAAATTAAAGAGAAGAAGACAAAACTAAAAGAAAATAACTAAAGACTTAAGAAGATGTACGGAATAATCATGTGTTTCTT
>NW_008578084.1:0-1521 GCF_000257125.1 Entamoeba nuttalli P19
TGGAGGAGGATTTGGAAATCGTGAATTACTTATTAACAAGCTCATTGCTAAAATGAACTAAATTGAAATGGTTGTGTTGGACGATTAATACTATTTTCATTCTATTTTTTTACTAGTAATTTATTATTATCGTATTCAGGGTTGGTAATAAAATATAGTAAATTTAACCATAATAATAATAATTATTTCAAAGAATAAATTATTCATTATAATTTACGTATTTAGCTTGCTCAAGAAGATCAATTAATGTCACTTCTATTTCAGTAGTGGAATTTCCTCTTAAAATATCTCCAATAAATCTACATTCAACTTTATATTTTAACATTTCTAATGAACCACGAATAATGCCACAATAAATATTACTATACCATAATTTGTTCTTTAATTTTTCTGGAAGTTCAACACATTCACTTAATGGATTATTTGGAATACTAATTTTCCATTGTTTTTCATTTACTTCATAACATTCTGCATTAATACCTAAAAACATTTTAAATGCAACATAAGTAATTGACTCTATATGTTCTTTAAATGAAAGACATTTGGTTGACATTTTACCTTCTACTTTAGCAAGATATTCTTCAACTATTCTTGTTCCAATATTATACCCCATCTCGTCTAATTCATTATTCACTTTTTCTCCATCAAACTCATTTTCTTTTAATAGTTGAAGAACAATACCTCCATATGTCATTGTAAGAAGTTCAGAATTAATTTTTTTCATATCATTCCACACTAATTCACCAGTCTTTTGTTTTTCACTTTTTGAAATCATCTATTTGTTCTTTAAACTTAAAATTCTTTTTTTTTAGTTATTATAAGGTAATAACAACTGTTAATAGAAAAAGTATTAAATCAACAACAATTAATGTAAAATTTGTTTATCAAATAAATTATCTAAATAAAATATTAAAATAATAATTAATTCATGGTAACTTTAATTCATTATTAAATGGTTTAATTTTAATTCTAGAAAACAATTAGAAATAAAGAAGTTAATTTACAGACAAATGAAACGACATAACCAAATTAAAAGATGAATAAATTTATTGAAGTTGAAAAAGAGATAAGTAATATAAATAAAATAGAAAACATCAAGAATAAAAAGAACTAATAGAGATAAAGAAAATAGATGAGAGAATAGACGAATTTATAATATAATATCAAAATTAAAGAATGACATATAATTAAAATAAACAATGAATAACATATTCATCTCATTCAGTTATATCAAAATGAAATATATTTATGAATTACATCAATAATCAAATAAATAATCCAAGAAAATTCAAATAAAATTAAGAAAGGAATGTTCGTTAATAAAGTATGATTTAAAATAGAAACAAATACTTAATAGATAATAATAAATATTCAACAATTAAACGAATAAGTCACATAAACGAATAATAATACAAATAAAAAGAAATAAAAAAGAGGATAGAGAAGAAACAAATGGAGAGTATTATTGAAGAAATATTGAAAAAACAAGAGAAAATAAAAGAATAATACAATAAATTAAAT
>NW_008578085.1:0-242 GCF_000257125.1 Entamoeba nuttalli P19
TCTTTTTTCTTAAATATTTTCGATAATTCTTCTTTGTTGGTACTTTTCTTTATATTCTACTTTATGACAATGGATCAAATGGAATATTATTAATAAAGGAAAAGATACTATATTTGATGGAATTGGTTTAGATAGATTAAGTTCATTTCAATTAGAATAAAAGTTCATTTTGATAAATTAACAATAAACTATTTCGATTCAAAAAGAAACTAAAAGTAACACAACAAATAAAAGTATTCAGA
>NW_008578086.1:0-1044 GCF_000257125.1 Entamoeba nuttalli P19
AATTCTTAGTAGTATCATCAATTGATTATTCTTTTATATTAACTCTTCCATTTTATTTTAATTTGATGGTTATAAGTTCAAAATATTGTTGTTTAAATAGCTAATACACATTAATAACTCACATCATTTTCTTTATTATTTTCACTCAACAGTTTATTTATAAATTAAACGTCATTTACTTTATTGAATTTTAAATAATAAAATAATGATGGTTTTTTGAAAAATATTTTAATCATATTCACCATCATTTTATTACTTCGTTGTTTGTTAATGTTAACTCATAGTTTGTAAGTTAATTCAATTATTCCCCTTCTTTATATCCAGTATCTTCTCTATTTAGTCATTTCATTAACTAAGACATTGTTATTTAATTTCTTTAACTTTTTCAAATAGTTTAATTAATTGAACGTTCAATGTTTATTGTAACGAAGAGTAATAATTATTATCTTTTAATACAGTGATGGTCAGTAATTTCTTTTAAGTAAGGTACTAAATATAATATTAAGAGTAAAATTATAAGTGATTATTTTATACACCTTCCTGAGAAAACAACAAAATAAATACATTAGACTTTAATGGTTGATTGTTTAATATCATTTTGTTAATATTATAAGAAAAGAATAGAGGGCGTAATGACAAAAAGTAGAGTTGAACAAGAACAACACCAAAAGTTATAATAAGACAAAAAATATAATAAAATCCATCTCAAATGAAAAAGAGAAAGTAAAAATACAAGTTTAGATAATCTGATAATTTGTATCTATAACTTAACAAATAATAAGTCTCATTCCTCACAAAAAGGATATTTCTTATTCCAGAAAATATACTGACCCAACAACATTATTATAAACTCTTTTCAAAACTTTTATTCTATTAATACGTGAAAACATCTAATTATAAATAACAATTGTGGAATTAAAAAATTATTTTAAATTTGAATAATTGAATGAATAAATTTATTCTAACATTTCATAAAAATATAAATAACAAAAATAATTTTAAAAGCAAATGCACTTAAAGCTTATCATAGAATTTATCTAAACC
>NW_008578087.1:0-309 GCF_000257125.1 Entamoeba nuttalli P19
ATATAATACATATTTGATCTTCAATTCTCTCCAGACGCATTTCAACACTCTATTGTGTTTGTACATATGTTCTTTTTTTATAATATTCCAGTTCAATAATATATTATCATTCGTTGCTATTTTCTTGTATATTAGATACATTGAATATGTAAGGTCATGTTAAATATCTGGTTTTAATACACCAATATTTGATTCTTTCACTTCCATTTTCTTCGTTTGAATGTATGTTTTCTTCTCTCCATTATTTTGTTCATATACATTGCATGACTCGCTGTGATCTTTTATTTTGTTTTCAAATTCATTCAATAT
>NW_008578088.1:0-19691 GCF_000257125.1 Entamoeba nuttalli P19
CCACTTTACTTTTATCTTTTCTTCACTTTTTTTTAAGTTATGGTCCTGCTTTTATAGTATTATTACTATTTATTGGACTTTCACTAGCTGCAGGTCTTTATGTCTTTTCGTTATTTGTTGAAGAAAAACCATCACATGCAAGAAGTATTATTAAATACTTAATTATTGGAACTATTCTCCAAACCTTGTTATGCCTTCGATTTATTCCATGGTATGTTGTTATTGTGAATCTTATTTCACAAGCTATTTATTTTATGTTATGCAAAGATGTTCCTTATATTAGTTATAAGTCACCTATTTTCTTTGGAGGGTGTGTTGCTGCTGTGTTATCTCATTTAGTGTTTGCTATTCATTTCCTCTTGTCTGAAGAATGGCATTTTTGGAGATTATTATTAATTAATATTTACACTTTATGGACTGTTCCCTTGTTGTTATTGGCGTCTGTAGTCATTGCTCCAGAGGCATTGGTTGGTTCAGGTGAAGGAAAAGAACTAGAGCATCGAAGTTTGTTCGCTCGAGTTTTAAAAGCAATTTTTGGAAGAGCAACTGAATGGGTTGAATCACTTCAATAAAAAACAAAAGTTATTTAAATTTTTTGTTTGTTTTATGTTATGAATATCATACATTGTTAATTTTTTTGTATAAAACGATTTTGATTGATTGAAACCTGAGAAGATATAAACTGCAAATTAACTAAACTTACAATTACAAAATGACAGAAACAGAAAAGACACTCAATTTGTTAATTCAAACCTTAAACGAGCTAAAAAAAGAAGTAAGAGAAATGAATAATAAAATTTACCAAGTAGAAGAGAGTATTGAAGTTCTTACTGTAGAGATGAGAAGAAACCAAGTTGTAAATGGCAAATCAAGAAGGTTTTATGAAGAATTTTTAAATGTTTTAAAGAAATGGACTGGTTTAGAACATTTTGATCTTGTTTTTGAATATGCTGTAGATGGTTATGACCGTACAAAGATATATAACCAAATCGATAATAAAGAACATGTTATGATTATTGTGCAAGATTCTCACAATAATATTTTTGGTTGTTATCAAAATACTAAAGCCATATTAGATGTAAATGAAAATGATTCATATGGGGCATATACTCAAGCAAAACCTGATGATTTCTTTGTATTTAGTTTAAATAATAATCATCAACCAGAACCACAAATTGCAAGAAAGAAAGAAACAGGATATGCTATTAAAATGTACCCGATTGATAATAGTAGTTGGATTCTTGGTGCTCATTGTTGTTTTTATATTGGTTCTAAAGATAATTCATTTATCTCTCCAAAAGTTAAAGAACAATTTACAGTTCCAGCAGATTTTGTAGCAACGTCCTTCAATGATACTGTTTATCCTCATACATTTTCCTTAGCAAATATGGTTATCCTACACTGGAACTAACTTACTTAATTATAAAAATTAATTCCTTTAGAAAACTACAATAATTGAATTAATTGTTATCTGGTTTTTGTTCTTCGTCACTCTGATTTTTTATATCACCTTCATTTCTTTCATTCTCTACTTTATTTTCTTCTTCCATTTTTTCATTCTCTACTTTATTTTCTTCTTCTATATTTTTATTTTCTTCTTCCAACTTTTTATTTTCTACTTCGATATTTTCTTTTTCTATTTCATTTTCTTCTACTTCCATTTGGACTTCTTGTTTCTTCTTTTTATCAAACAGAGAAATTAATAGTTTTATTTGTTTAGTCAACACAGGGTTTGTTGGAAGTTCATATGATGTTTGAATTGACTTAGGTTCTTCATCTTCTTTTTTCTCACTTTTTTCTGATTGATTTTCTAACAATCCATAGAACATTAACGATTCATCTTCTTGTATTAATTCTCTACTTTCAAATCCATATTTTAAAAATCCAACTAACAACTCATGGTCACATTGCTCTGTCCACCAATTAGTTAAATGAACTCCAGAATGTAATTCTGGTATTTGTTTTTCTGGACCAATCAATTTAAGGAATCTATTCATATATTTTAATTTAGACTCCCATTTCTTTACACTTTCTTCTATCCATGAAAAGTCATCTCTTAATGAATAAACATGTCCCTGTTTCAGTATATCATCTCTTCCACCTTTTCTTACTCGTTTAACAAAATGATATTGTTCTAATAATTGTGTGAAGTATCTTTTATTTACACTAATTTTATCTGCCATAGCCGCACATTGTTTTAAGAAAATAATTGCCATACTCCTTAATTCATCCTGTTCCCATTCCATACCAATACCTGATTTCTCTCTAATAACAGTAAAGTCTACTCTTCCTACATTTATAATTTCTTCATAAAACTTCTTTTTTATTTCTTCTGGCATGTCAGCTTTTTTTAATCGTTTTCCTTTCTTTAATTCTTCTTCATCTCCATCAATAGGAATAAAAATATTCTTTCTTTTCTTTCTAGAGAATTTTAATGTATCTAATGTAGTTTTTAATTCATCAACAATATCTTCAGTAATCAAATCTTCTTTTGTAAGTAATAGTTCAATACATTTTACAATAGTATCTCTTTCAGGAAGAATATGTCCTTTAGCCTCATTGTATGCTTCTACTATAGAGTCAATGTGTTGTTTCATTTCAATGATAAACTCTTCTAAATTTTGTTCAAGCCACACAAGTAATTCTTCAGTACTTAGTTCAAAGGCTTTCTCTAAATCTCTAAATAATTGACCAGGAGTTCTTAATTTTGGTAAAACTTTCTCCCAAAAATGTTCATCATTTAAGTCAATAACATCTCCTGTTTCTGAAACAAATGTAGCCTTAGAAAAACTACTTGAAGCTGCAACTTGGTCTCCTTTCCATACGACTTTAGATGTTCTTTTCTCCATAATTTGGTCAATATCTTCTTCACAGAAATTATTGTCTTTATCATCATCATCTTTTAATAAACCATATGCTCCATATTTTAATAAAGAAGTAATATCTTCTTTACTTAATTTTTCACTTTCTTTATTAACCTCCCCAGGCGTATTATTAATATTTGATAAAATAGCTTGATCTAATCCAAGTTTCATTGATGCCCTTTCAAACATATATCGTTCATATGTATTTTTACTGACTAACCTATAAACTTTAACTTCTTTCTTTTGACCAATTCTATGACATCTAGCTTGTGCCTGTAAATCATTTTGTGGATTCCAATCAGAATCATAAATAATAACTGTATCAGCTTCACTTAGATTAATACCAATGCCACCAGCTCTAGTACATAACAAAAATACAAATCGCTCTCCTTTCATAAATCTATCAATAGCATTTTGTCTATCATTCGACCGAACACTACCATCAAGTCTTTCATATGTATATTTCTTATAACTAAGATATTTTTCTAATATATCTAACACTCCTTTTAGTTGACTAAATATTAATACTTTATGTCCATCTGCATTCAATTTAGGTAATAATTTATCTAACAACACCATTTTACCTGATGACTTGATTAACTCTTGGGCAAATGACTCAGGGTCATCTGGATTAGCAATTTCTTTTTCCTCAACGCCAGGAATCAAAAATGGATGATTACAAACTTTTCTTAATTGGATCATCAAATTTTGTAAATGAGGGACATTAGACCCAACACACCCTTTATTTAAAAATTCTCTATTTTTATCATATAATGCACGATAATATTTCTTTTGAACTAAAGTTAACTCTACTTCAATCAATATCTCTTCTTTAGGTGGAATAGATTTTTCAACATTTCCTTTAACTCTTCTTAATAGATATGGTTGAATTTCTGTTTGTAATGCCTTCACTCCGTCAGCGGTTTTAGCATCACCAAATTTTTCATGGAAATTTTCTAAAGATGGGAAGTTCTCTGGATTAATAAAATTAAGTAATGTCCATAATTCATCAATATTATTTTGAATTGGTGTTCCAGTTAATAATATTTTATGATATGATGGTATTTCTGTTAATGTTTTATTTAATTTTGAACTTTTATTCTTTAATCGTTGTGCCTCATCAACAACAGTAACTTGCCAATGTATTTGAGATAATATTTCATAGTCACTCATAATCATTTCATATGTTGTAATTAGTGCATGGAATTTAATTTGTTTAGATATTTCTTTCTCATCTTTATTTAAGTAAAACCATTCATAGTGTTGAATTAATTGTCGATTTTCTTTAGTCCCTAAATACACAACAACATTCATATCAGTCCATTCATTAATTTCTCTTCTCCAATGTTCTAGTGTAGACAATGGAGTAACTACTAAAAATGGTCCTGGTAATTTTTGAAATGATCTCAAATGTTCAAAGAAAGCCACTACTTGTACAGTTTTTCCTAAACCCATTTCATCTGCTAAAATACATCCTTTTCCTCTACACCAATTAAATACTAACCAATTTAATCCTTCCATTTGATAAGAACGTAATGTATTATCATGCCTATAAGGGTGTTCTTGTACTTGCCATAGTCTATCAGGTAGTGGTGGTTCAACAGTAGATGGGTCTGGTGGAATATGAAACTTTTTATATTCATCTAATTTGTCTTGATCCTTAATTTCTGATTTCTTCTCCCATGTTGCTTCTAAATAAGATAATCCTCCTCCCCATTTCACTAAACAATATTCTTCTCCATTAATTTCTTTTTCAAATAAAATTCTTTCAACAAGTGTATATTCAGGTGGAAAAATATCATCCTCTTCATTATAGTGATACTTAGAAGCAAACCGTTTGAGTCGAGTTGGTTGAATAACTTCTGATAAGTCTTTTCCTTTCACCCATTCAACATCCCTGTAACTTCTGTTCTTATACTTTACCATAAATTCAGCTTCATCTAAATCATCTGATCCTTTCATAGATAGTATTTTCTCAACAACTTTCTCTGTTGTTGGTTCTTTAAGAAACTTTTTAATTGTTGTAGATTTTTTCTTTTCAGAATCAGATTCATATTCGTCTAGTTGCTCTTCTTCAACAATTTTAGCTGATTTTTTTCTATCTCTAAATGAATATTTTCTTGTTGGAATAACTTCCTCTTTTTCTTCTTTTACCTTTTTTTCCTTTTTTTCAATAACTCGTACTGGCATTACTTGTTTTGCTATTGAAGCTGCTTTCATTGATTGAAGCTTTGCTTGTGTTTCTGCTGGAATATCATGTCTCACAGCTGATTTAACCTGAGGTCGAACAACAGGTCTACTTTGAAACATTGAAGGTGGTGGTGGTCCTTGTAATGGATATTGCATAAACCTTCCATCAACTTGTACAGGATTAAACATAGGTCTAAATTGACATCTTTGCATACCCGAAGGAGGTTGTCCATTAGGAGTAACTCCAACTCTTTGTGGTGGTAACACAGTATGTACAGGTGCAAATTTAAGATAATTTCCTAATGGAACTCGTTGATTTATATTACCATTAAATGGTGCTCTAAATTGACCAACAAACTGTTGTGGATATCGAAATTGTGGTTGATGAAATCCTGGTTGTGGAGGAACAGCTCCTCCTTGTGGCACTCTTGGTATTGGTTGAATACCTTGTGGTGATACTGTAGGTTGTGGGATTGGTGTATTTAATTGTAATTTTAATGCATGACTTTGTGGTATTATTCCAGAAGCAGTCATTATTGGTTGAGGTTGAATGACTCCAGTTTGTTGTGATATGTTTTGGTTAATAATTCCATTTGGAGACTGTTGAACCTGTTGTTGAGGAATTCGTTGTTGAGAAACTATTCCATTAGGTGGAATACCCATTTGTTGAGGTGTGTTTAATACTAAAGAAGGTTGTTGTAAAGATATTTTTTGATTTTGTTGATTTATTTGTTGTATAGGTGGTTGTAATGGATTATGAATATGTTGTAATGACTGTTCTTGTTTTGTATGAAGTTGAATATCTTCTTGTTTAACTTTGTGATTAAGGTCATTCGTTTGAAGATTTTGCTCTTGTGTTGTTTCTTCTTTGATATCTTCTCCATCAATTTTAGACACTAAAATATTTTCTTCATGTTTTATTTGTTTTGGTTGAATAGGTTGTTCTTCATCTTTTTTAGTTTCTTGTTTAACACTTTCAAAAGAAGTAATGATATTAGGTTCTTGTTTAATTTTAGGCTGTGAATCAGGCTGAGTATTTTCTTTTAAAAGAAAATTAGTATTATTTCCATTTTCCTTTAAAACAGGTTGGCTAATAACATTTTCATCAAGTTGATTCTGAACAATTGCTGGGGGTATGTTATTAGATGTTGTAATAAGAATATTATCCTGAACTTGAAGGGAATCATTAGGAGTATTAGATGGTTGTATGTTGTGGTCTATTGAAACATCTTTCTTTTCAACTTGGTCACAAGATTGATTGATATCACCGTGTGGTGGTGATTGGTTCATAAACAGAAAATGGATGATCTCAATTTTATTTTCACTATAAAACCCTTTTCATAAAAACATTTCTCAAGTGCCTTTATATCTTATCCTCATTGGTCTCTATGCGTTATATCCACTTTTTCTTTTCTCTATATTCTTTTCTTTCTAGTTAAAACAACAGTATTTTCAATAATTTATGTTGAATTACGTTTTTTGCAATTTCCTTCAAAAAAACCCTAAAAATTTCTCTCTTTTCCTTATCAAATTTTCATTATCTTTTCATCCTCACTCCTTAGATTCTTTCCTTTTCTTTCTCTCTAAAAATTTATATTTCATTTTACTAAAATACAAGAACTAATTGAAATAGTTTTTTTTTACTATTAAAGATCTTAATAATCATTGTTTATCTCATGTCCAAATTCGCATTTAAAAACCTTGAAGAACTTAAGGGTATTGTTCAAATGATTGAAAAAACAAATGCTGACTATATTCCTTTTATATTAGATCAAGACTCATTAAAGATACAAATGATTAATAGTTCGACCACAGTATATTTCTCAGTTGAACTTAAAGAAGAGTTATTTCACTACTTAACATGTAAAGAAAGAATTCAATTTAGTGTTCCAAGTCAATTCTTCTGTAATTATATTTTAAAAACATGTCAAATTTCTTCTGAATTAACTGTTGAATTAAAAAAGAAGAAAGTATTATTCACTACTTACAAAAAAGGTTCTCCATTTACTTCAAGTATTCCATTAACATTATGTAAAAGTACAATTGAATTTCAACAACCAAAGAAAAAAGGAGATGCTCGTATAACAATGAAAACAAGTGAATTAATTAAATCAGTCAAAGTTGTTGCTGGAATGGATCAGCCACAAATTTCATTTAAAATACATAAAAATGGTAAATATGAAATTATTGGTTCTGGTAATAGTATTTATCAAGACTCAATTCAATATTTCAATGAAGATGGTGTTTTGGCTTCTATCAATTTGAAAGAAACATTTAATACTTCTGCTCTTCTTAGTTTTATTTGTGTATCACCTCCATTAGACTATATAACAATTTTATTTTATAAATCAGGCCCTACTTATTTTCAATATCATAATGCACTTCTTGATATAGTTGTTGTGATATCTAAAATGCGTGATTAGTGCTATTATTTTTTTAAAATAAAATTGTTTTAATTTAATCTTAATCTAATTAGAATTTTAGTGTTTTGTTCTTCATTCTTCTTTTATTAATTAATTCTTTTATTGTCTTCCATTCTTATTTTTGTTTTTTTTAATGATTTTTTTTACATAAAAAAATGAAGTATAACAAAAAAATTATAGTATTTTTTACTATATTTATAGTTTTAATTAGTCTATTAATAATACTTTTTTTAATAAAAGATAAAAAAAAGGGAATATACTTCAATGAAATAGATTTAATAACACTAATAAAAGTATTTTTGACTCTTTATTTTGGATTATTATTTATTATTATGTTCATTAAATCTAAAAAAATATTTCAATATATTTTAAAGTAATTAACTAATTTTTATTAATTCATTTTGAATTCATAAAAATTTTCTAATAATATTAATACTTTTATCATTTTTGTGAACAATTTATTTGAAAAAATTATACCATCGAAACTAGTTGTTATTTATTAAGAACAAATCATCAGAATCTGTTAAACTAATGTATTGAATTAAGTAAAACAATTATCAAAATCAAATTATTTTAAAACAAAGAATATAATTTTAAATTTTTGTTATGTTGAGAAAACTAAAAAAGTTTATTTTCAGTTCTATTAAAACGAATGAAACTTGATCGATATTCTATGATGATAGTATGTAAATATTTTGAAAATGAAGAAGATTATATTGAGGTTATGTGTGTTTGTAAGAAATTTCAAGGAATAACAAAACAATTTCATTATAATCCAATACCAATATCAAGTTTTTCATTATTTCCAAATATTGAAACACAATACCTGTATGAAGATGGAGAAGAAGTATTAAATGGAATCATTAATACTGTTATTTGTTATAAAGTTTCATATAAAATATATAAACAAAAAAAGTGTAATAATTGTAAATGGTTAAATATTTGTTATGAACGTAGTGATAGAGAAAATAGAACTACTGAAATACCTAAAGAAGTGTGTTCATTAGGATTTGGATGTTTTGAACAAACGTTATTAGAACAACTGGTTATTCCAAATACAATTAAAAAGATTCAATCATATTGTTTTTATTCAAATAGATTTCTTACTTCAATACAACTTTCAACAAATTTAACTATATTACAAAATGATTGTTTTAAAGGATGTATTGCTCTTAAATCAATTATTCTTCCTTTAAAACTTCAAATTATTGAAAAAGGATGTTTTTCTTATTGTACCTCATTAACTTCAATAAAAATTCCTTCCCAAGTTTATTTCTTAGGTGATGACTGTTTTTCATTTTGTTCATCATTAAAAGAAGTGATACTTCCAAATACATTAACTTATATTCCAATAAATTGTTTTAATGAATGTATTTCTTTAAAAAAAATAGATCTTCCAATGTCAATTCAAAAACTAAATGATAGGTCATTTAGAAAATGTTTTAATTTAATAACAATTCAACTTCCATTTACTATTAATACAATAAAAAGTAGTTGTTTTGAATCATGTACTAATTTATTAAAAATAGACCTTCCATCATGTTTAACATATTTAGATGTTTATTCATTTTTTAATTGTATGTCTCTTCATTCAATTCATTTTAACACAACTTCATTAAAGTCTATTAAAAACTCAACTTTCTCTAATTGTTCTTCACTTCATTCTATTGATCTTCCAAACGGAATTATTGAATTAGAGGAAAATTCTTTTGAAAATTGTTGTAAATTATCATCAATTCATTTCCCTTCTTCATTAACTCATATTCAATCAAATTGCTTTCTTCAATGTACTTCTCTTAACCAGCATTCATTTCCCGTAACAATTCAATTAGACGATTGTGTGTTTGGTATCTAACCTTTTATTTCTAACAAAACAATAGTTCATTTCTTGCTTTTACCTCTACTTGGCTCTAATGACCTTTTTGGTTGATAGTCAATAAGTTTATCAAGTGTAAATCCATTTTGCTCATCAGTTTCAATTCCAAGAGTTTCATATAATTTACTGATTTTCATTCCTGATGACTCAGTAAGTAATTCTGATGCGTCTTTACATATTCTTTTTCTTTTTTTCCATTCTTTAACAAAAAACTCATTATCTTTTAATAACTTTGCTTTTTCTTTAGGGTCAATAGTTATTTTTTGATCCTTAAATTTCTTGTACTTCTCTTCTAACTTACTAACTTCTTCTGAAAGTTGTTTTAGTTGTTTTTCTAACTCTTCATTTGATAATTGCGATGAAAGTATTTTGTTTGTTTTTTCTTCTACCATTAATTCTTCTTTAGTTGTGGAAAGAGTAACCTTTAGTTCTTGCCTTTTATTTTCTAATTCTCTTATAACTTCTGGTGTAATGTCAGTTAACTTTGATTGGTTATACCAATAAATCTTTTGTTTTCCATTAACTTTTTCAATAAGATCCCCTTTTTGACTTAATTCTTCTAATATCCTTGTAACTTCAGCTAGTTTTACATCTCCATGCAAATTTTCAGATACTATTTTAGCGTTATAAGGTCGGTTTTGTTTTTGCATATATTCCAAAACAACTTTCTCACCATCTACTTCCTTTTTACCATCCTTTCTTTTTGACATGATAATTAAAAATATTTTAGATGAAGATTGGCTCTTTTCCGTTCGTTTTTGTCTTTTCGGAATTCCTCAAAAAAAAGATTTAATAAGAGATAATTAAAACAAATAAAATTATTCTTTGTTATCCCATATTAAGGGTATTTCCCGACCCTCTTGGATGAGCGTCTTTAAATTCATCCCACTCACGTTTTTCTTTTAACTTTTCATCATCATCATTTGAGTCATCATCTGCAGATGTATGGTCAGGTTCTTCAATAGGGTCTAGCATCTCATCTCTTTTTTCTGCTTCCCAGTCTTCATCAGTCATCATTCTACCATATTTGAACCTTGGATTAAATACATTTTTCATTATTTCAAGTTTCTCAGGTTTATACGTAAATTCTTTAACAACACCATTATCATTATTGGATTGTGCTGTAAAATACTCTTGATTTTGGGCTGCAAAAGTTTGTAATTGTTGTAAGTCTTGAACAGTTGGTTGTTTAGGAATAGTAAAAGTTTTAAATCCACCTCTTCTTTTCTCTGCTTCTTGGTCTTCTTTTTCTTTTCTTTTTTCAAACTCACCGTTAGCTTTCAATTTATTAATTTCTTTTAACATTGTAACTTCTCTTTTTTGATAACCAAAATTATCAATTGAATTAAGAATACATACTCTCAATAATGCTTTCCAATATTCTCTTTCATCTTCTTCATCTAATCCATCTCTTTCTTGTTTCTTTTTGATTTCTATATTTTTTAATACATTTTTGGCTTGTTGACTTTCTTTAAATCGTTCAATTCTAGTATTTCTAGCTTGTTCTGGTGTTTCACTAATACCATTAACCATATCAGTGATGTATTGTTTATTAATAAATCTTAGTCGTGCCATTTCATTAAGAAAAGAAATATAATGGGATTGAGATAATTCTAATGCCTGTACACGATTATCTCGTAATTTTCCATATAACTCTGCAACACTATAATCAATCATTAAATATCCAAGAGAGGATGTAGCAATATCATCATATTCTTCATTTTTACTTATTGCATATGTTTTTTCCTTTTTAATTCTATATTGTTCTAATTCTTTTAATGCATTGAATACTTCTTCATCATTTTTGACATTATCAAATGATTGTAAAAGGCTCATAGATAATACGTCTTTTTCATTTACTTTATCCATATAACCACTTAAATGAAATAATAAGTTCAAAATTTTTGGATTTTTCTTTGTCAGATGTCCTTTATTGGTATCTTTTCATCATTTTTCAGAATCTCTGCTATATAAAACATTTTTGAATTATAACTAATCACCCAAAATATAAACTTATAAACCTAATAAAAACCCTCAGAATCTTCGCCACGTTGCGATGATTTGCACTCTACTTAAATAGAACTAATACAGAAAAAAATAGTATCTTAATTTTTATGTCTCTTTCTGCTCTCCACAAATATAGACTTCAATATAAACCTGTTTTACCAAAACACATTGCTGATATAGATAATATTACTATTGAAGAAGGTGCTAAAACTCAATCTGCTGTTAACCAAAAAGAACTTTCAGAATTATTTAAACATACTTATGGACTTCCAATTTGTAAGATTGTTGCAGGTAAAAATGCTGATATTCATAGAGTTATTAGATGTGGTTTTATTCTTTCAGGTGGACCTGCTGCAGGAGGACATAATGTAGTTGCTGGTCTTTTTGATGGTTTAATGAAAGGAAATAAAGAAAATAAACTTTATGGTTTCAGATGTGGTGCTGGAGGAATTCTTTCAAATGATTATATTGAAATTACTGCAGAACTTGTTGACAAACATCGTAATACAGGTGGATTTGATCTTGTTGGTTCTGGAAGAACAAAGATTGAAACTGAAGAACAATTTGCTACTGCTTTTAAACATATTACAGCATTAAAACTTAATGCTATGGTTGTAGTTGGTGGTGATGATTCTAATACTAATGCTGCTCTTCTTGCTGAATACTTTGCTGCACATGGTTCAGATTGTGTCTTTGTTGGAGTACCAAAAACTATTGATGGTGATCTTAAGAATCAATATATTGAAACATCATTTGGATTTGATACTGCTTGTAAAACATATTCTGAGCTTATTGGAAATATTCAAAGAGATGCTATTTCATCAAGAAAATATTGGCACTTTATTAAGGTAATGGGAAGATCTGCTTCTCATATTGCTCTTGAAGCTGCTCTTGAAACACAACCAACATATTGTATTATTTCAGAAGAAGTTGAAGATAAAAAGATGACAGTTAGTCAAATTGCTTCAGAAATTGCAGACATTGTTGTTGAAAGACATAAGAAAGGATTAAACTTTGGTGTAGTATTAATTCCAGAAGGACTTGTTGAATTTATTCCAGAAGTTAAAGCACTTATTAAAGAACTTAATAATCTTCTTGCACACAAGAAAGAAGAATACTCTAAAATCACTGAATTCTCAGCTCAAAAAGCTTTTGTTTGTGAGAATATTTCTGAAAGTTGTGCTGCTACTTTCAAGAACCTTCCAGATAATATTGCTAAACAACTTCTTCTTGATAGAGATCCACATGGAAATGTAAATGTTTCAGCTATTGAAACTGAATCATTTGTATCAGGAATTGTTAAAGCTGAAATTGTTAAGAGAGGTATTAAAGTTCCATTTACTCCAGTTCATCACTTCTTTGGATATGAAGGAAGATGTGCATTCCCAAGTAATTTTGATTCTACTTATTGTTATGCACTTGGATATACTGCATTTATTTTACTTGCTCTTAAGAAAACAGGACAAATTTGCTGTATTTCAGGACTTCAAAAACCAGCTGAAGAATGGATTTGTGGAGGTGTTCCATTAACTATTATGATGAATATGGAACAAAGAAATGGTGAAATGAAACCAGTTATTAAGAAAGCTCTTGTTGAAATTGAAGGAAAGCCATTTAAATTCTATCAATCCAAAAGAGCTCAATGGGCATCAGCTGAAGACTTTGTATTCCCAGGTGCTATTCAATACTTTGGTCCATCTGAAGTATGTGATCAACCAACTAAGACTCTTCTCCTTGAACAAAATTAATTTAGACTTCTTTTTGTTTTAATTATTTTTTGTTAAATAAATATATTAAAATAATTAAATTATTTAATTAAAATATTGATTGTTGGGATGAAGTTATTGATTGGTTTGTTGAAACTGGTGGGTTTTGTGTAAAAATTTGTGGTTGTTGACTTTGTCTTGAGTTGGTTTCATGGGGAAGGTCATCAACGTCAAGTGTTAATTGTACAGGATTGATTTTAATACTAAACATCAAATTTCTTTTATAAGTTCTTCTTCCTATAAAAAAGATAATCAGAAAGAAAATAACAAAAGTTAATTATTAATTTACTATTAATTGTTCAATCATTCTTGAAACTAATATAGATGCATTATGTGATGCTCTTGATAAATAATCCATCATCTTTTCATGACTCTTACCATCTTCTGAAGGGACATCTGATAATGAACGAATTACTATAAAACGAATTCCTAATTTTGTACATGAATGAGCAACAGCACATCCTTCCATTTCAGCACAAACAATTCTATTATCAAATTTGTTTTGAATCGATTGTACCATTGGAGCTGAAACAAAAGCATCGCTTGTTCCTATAGTTCCATAGTGAATTGTTGGTAAGTCTGATGATGAACACTTAGTTGCAAGAGAAACAAGTTCTTTATCACTAAACCAACTCTTTGGCTCACCTAAGAGCTCACCGTAAGCAAATCCCAGTGGAGTGATATCAACGTCAGTATAAACTAACTCTGTACCAATAACAATATCAAGTGGTTTTTGTCCTAATTTCATTCCACCTGCACTCCCTAAATTAATAATAATGTCAACATTAAACAGGTGCTTTATAGTAGAAACTGATAATGCTGCATTAACCTTACCAACTCCACATTGCATAATAATTATTTCATTATACTTAATTTTTATATAATGGTAATGAATTCCACACTTTTCTAACATAGTTGATTGTGGGTATTTATCACAGATGGCTTGTAATTCTTCTTTCATAGGAGCTAAAATTCCAATGATCATGAATTAATCCCTTTTTATTATACTATTTTAAGTTTTTATTTTATTATTTTCAAAATTGTTGGAATATAAAAATATATCAATAAAATAAACCATTTATCTTTATATTAAGGTTATTTGAATATTTATTTTGTTCTAACTGAGTTTAATTAAAAGGATTATTCGTATTTATATAAGAAGATTTGAAACAACATTTTTCCATAGTTTATCAGTATCTGTCAGTGTAAAATTAACTATTTTGACAAGACTTTTATATTGAAAATATTAAGACTGTATTTTTCAAATAGATATTGATTATTCTAGCTATTATGTTTTTTTTTCAAAACATTCATAGTTGTTGTACTTTATTGATTTAATTAAAAGAAAGACTTATCAATGAATAGAAGAGAAAAGAAACTTAACAACTGTAGACATTCAAAAATTGAATCAGTATGAATTTATTCAACAATTCTTGAGGGAATTATCTTAGAATATTAATGGTATTGTAATAACGAGTTTCAAATATAAATGAATAAAAGAATAATAAGTTGAACTATTAGTACGTATGAATATGTTATTGTTACTTTTTAACTAAATAGTTTTAATACATTTTTGTATTGGTTTAAAAAAAAGAAAGACAAAATTAATAGTAAATACTCGTTATTTGTTAATAATTTTATATCTTTTTAAAGGTCAGAAATTGAATCTTCTTGGAATGCTTCATTAATGATTCTAAGTCTTCTCTGATGAATTTGTTTTCGGATTAAAATGACAATGATAATAGAAGAGATAATACAAAACGCAATCACAAAAATTCCAGAAAGTATGCCAATAATAATTTTACTTAATGGGGATGTGTCATTAACATTATTCTTTGATGGAATTTGTGTTACAACTGGATAAACTGTTCCTGGTTGACTTACTTGATTGCATACTTTCTTTGTATTTGGGTTATTTAAATAATCAGGAGTAGTCATTGAGTCTAAAACAACAAGTTCATCATCTTCATTTACTCCAGTTCTTACAAATACTAAGTCAATTTGTTGGTCAGGATCTAATTGTTGTGAGCAATAATCATTAACTTCTACACAAACAGTGAAATCATCAGTAATATATTCTTGATTTCCAATAGTAAGACCATCTCCCACAAGAAAAGCACTTCCATCATCATCACTTGCTCCAAGATCAATAGAAGGTAAATCAATTGAATCACCTTTTTTTGAGGTAAATCTTCTATGAGCATTAAACTTAAGTCTTGGAGGTAAATTGTTTTTTCTTCTTTTTCTTTTGGTTACTGACTTATCTACAGGGAAAATAATATTATCTTGATTTGGATCGTCATTTTGTGAATTTAATATATTTTGAACCTTAAAATTAAGAATCGTAACGTTTAATGTGTCTGGTGTTGAAACAACATTATCTGATGTTGTTGAATCAGATGTAACTGAAGAGACAGTTACTTCTTCACCAGAATCTGAAAGAACTTCTTTTGATTCAACACTCGTAGTAGCAGTAGTACTAGAGAACATTGTTTTAGCACATTCACTAGTTATACCTTTTTCTTCACAGTTGATGAGATATTCAAATTTTGAATAAATGCAATCTCCATAGCCTGTAGCATTTAATTCACCATTAAAGTATAATTTCCTACATTGATATTCATTAATAAAATCATATTTCTTTTGAAGTGCTAACTTATATAATGTTGATGAATAAACATCACTACCTTGAATTTGGCATGTAACAGTCTCTAATTCTCTTTCATTACAACTTGAAGTTCCACAACAATTAGGTGTTTCTTCATCTATTCCAGTTAATGTTGATAATGAGTATTGATAAGTTGTTTCAGAACAGACACCTGGATAACTAACGAATTCTTTAGTAATAGAAGAAGGGATACAAATATTTGAAACAAGAGTATCGTATTTATTAGTAAGAAGACTCCAATATTGAGCGACAATTCTTTGAACTAAATATTTATTTGAAATAGTGTTAATATTAATTAAACTAGCATATTGGTCAAATGATAAATTTTTCCAAAAAGAAGAATCAGAAAGTTGGTCTTGTTCTAAGACAATATTAATTTTATATTTCTGAGCATTAATTTTATAAGTAATACTAGTTCCTTTTAATTTTAATATTTTGTTATTATTAACTATACTAGCAATTTGTTTATGTTTTCCATTAACTGTTGTTGTCCAATTGATCATGAAATAAATATACATTCCATTAATTGATTTTGTTTCAATTTTTTTCATTCCATATGCTGTTTGAAGAGCATTTTGATATGTCTTTCCTTCTTTATTTATTTTTAACAATCCTTGTGAATATAAACTTGCTAATGGAATAGACATAGTTTTTCCAATATTTAATTGAAAATCAAATTCTGCTAATGATTGTTCATTTAAATTAACATCATTGTTAGTGTCAATAAAAACTTCTTTAATACAGTCATTTGGATATAATTGTGTTAATGCAATAGTTGATGGATGATACACTAATGCAGGGACATTATAAACTATTTCTATTGGTTCGACACTACAACTAGAATTGGGTGGGTCAGGGCTTTTAAATGAAAGTAATTGATAGTCAATATCAAACGACCTAATTCCAGAATATGTAAGTGCATAATGATCAACAGCAGCTATAACAGTTTCACCAATTTCATATTCTCTGGTAAATAATTGGAACTTGCCTTGATAACTATATGCCTTTTTCCCTGAAAAAGCAATAAAAATTGGGTCATCATTATTCATACTTACAACAGCTGAAATTGGTTCTTCACTAAATCCTGTTGAAAATGAAATTGGATTAATTCCTGTAACTGTCAATGAATCTTTAGACACACATTCCATTCCATCTTTTCTTGTTGATAGTGGTGGTGTATTTTGTGTAGTACAATATCCATTTCCTTTACTAATTATTGTATTAGCCGATGACATTAAGTTATCAACAACATATGAAACAACTGATGAATCAGTTTGAGTATAAATTATACAAAAAGAATCACTATCACAATTTATGTATCTAAACTTTTGTGCACCAGTCAGTGAAAAGGATGTTGATTTTTTAAAGTCATTGAGTTTGAGTACATTGTCTGTAAATGTAAAACTAAAAGTGTAGAAATAAATAACATGTGATTCTTGAGTAGCTAAAACAAAATGGGTATCAACATTACGTAAAAAAAGTGGTGTTCCAGAAATTGATTGAGTTTCAGTTGAAATAGTTTTAGGGCATGAGTATTGAATGTAATAAAATTTATAATCATTTAAATTAAACAATAATAATGATCCTTTATCAACAGAAGTAATTAAAAATTTAGATGTACGAGAATCAACAAAGTCATATTTTTGTTCATTAGAAAAAGCCCATATATTGGTTAAATTTTGTGCAAGATAATAAGAAGATTGCTCTGAAGTAACTTTTTCCATTGAACCAAATTCATTTAATTGAAATAACCTAGCGTTAACAAATGACAATAAAAAGTATAGAGTGATGAGCATAATCATATGGTAATTTCAAGTTGAGATTATTTAAAATGGTATTATTACTTTTAGTAAATAAAAAAACTCCTAATTTAGCATATTTTTTTTAATAGAATTAAAGAAGTAGTTTATTGACTTTTGTTCTAAATTAAGTTAATATTATTTTTTTTCTATAATTTTATTATTATTACAATTTCTTTATATTTATAAAGTTAAATTTAATTTTAATAATTACAACCTAAAAAAAGTTACACTAAACTTAGTATTTCAACAGTTTTATAACTTTTGTCATTTTAAATATAAAATAACTTCTCCAATAGGAATTACAGCAAATCCTTTTTTAAAAGAATAAAATTTATATATAAGATAAAGACACATACCTCCTACATTGAATAAAGAATATTTTGATAATAGATAATTTGAGGAGATGTTTGATTAAGTTTATTCTAATTTATATGGTTGGAAAAATAGTTTCATGATAAAATATATTAATAGGATTTTTATTCAAAAAATAGTAAAGTATTTTATCAAATTTAATCTTTTATAGTTTTTTATAGTTTTATTTGTTTATAAATATTTATTTTTTTATTGAATTACAAACGTTATTGATAGTTTATTGATAGAGTTAAAGTATATTCCTATATATTTATAGAACACCATCAAATCGGTTATTAATTTAAAAGTAAATTCTTTCAAATTTTGTATTAAAATAGATTTTTCCTTTCTTAGTATTTTTTTCTCAATTTTTCTCCTTCTTCTTTATTATTGCTTATTTATACCTTTTTATTCATAACCTTTTTCTGGTTGTATTAATTCATTTAATTTTATTATTTTACTTAATGTTAATTTTTTTGTTATTTGTTTAGACTAGAGTCTGAAGAAAGAAATGATAAAATAAGTAAATCACTAACAACACCTTTGGTGCGTTGTTTATATTCCAAGTTGTTATGATAATTTTCTACATATAGATATTTTTATTTTATATTTCTTTGTTGAACTCATTAAACTTTTTTAGTTATTGTTGTGTTTAACTTCTTGTAGTAGTTTTATTATTAGAGTTGATTACTTGAGACTTTTGATAATTTCAGAACTTTCAATTCTTTATCTAATGAAATAAATTCAATGTTTTGTTAACACTGGGGTATTTAATTTAACAAACGTTCTTTTTCTATTACACCATCATTAGAATAGTCCTTCATTTTCTAAGTTGTTTAAAGACATTAAAAGATGAAACTTTATTATTGCTTTATAAATATAATTAATAATAAAACCTTTAAAATATTAATACAACTTTTCTTTTACATACTTCATTGTTATTACAGTTCATTTTCCATTATTTTTGTAATTTTTGTTAATATATTTTATTGTAAAATAGTACCAATCTTTTATGTTACTGTTATTTCTGATTCCATGAAATAATAGCACTTGATGTAATATTAAATTTATTTATAGTGTTAATAATAGACTGTATATCTAACTATAATCAAGACAATAAAACAATAATAATAGTCATTAATTAATAAACTACAATTTTGGCTGTTATTTTTAACCGTTTATTGGCAACAGTTGATTTAATATTGAAAAATATAATAAATAATAAATAAACGCACTCAATTAATTTAATTCATATATTAATTCAAATTTCTCTAAATATGAATTAAATAGCAGTTATAATTAAATTTTGGTATTTAACATGTATTATATAAATTCATTTTACTTTTATCATCTCAATTGAGTCTGTATTAATTAATCCACTTATTGTAATTATAATTAGTATAGTTAATGCTATGTTCATTCTTTCAATTTTTCTGATATATTCCATCAGTTAGAATATATATTTACATTCTGTATGAATGTAATATTGATATTCTTATCTCAATCTATTGTCATAACAATTATAATTGCCCTTTCTTCTTCAGGTCTCTCACATAACTATCGGGTTTTATGTGAATTTTATCTTCTTGTTTCCTTACAACTTTTTGACTCATTACAATGATGATGTTTCTTTTCTATATTCTTTTTTGATTCTTTCATTCCACTAACACCATCTTATTCTTTTCCTCCATACTTCTTTTATAATGTTTCATCACATATAATACATATTTGATCTTCAATTCTC
>NW_008578088.1:19701-19975 GCF_000257125.1 Entamoeba nuttalli P19
TGCATTTCAACACTCTATTGCGTTTGTACATATGTTTTTTCTGTATAATAATTCAGTTCAATAATGTGTTATCATTCGTTGCTATTTTCTTACATATTAGATGTATTGAATATGTAAGGTCATGTTAAATATCTGGTTTTAATACACCAATATTTGATTCTTTCACTTCCATTTTCTTCGTTTGAATGTATGCTTTCTTCTCTCCATTGCTTTGTTCAAATATATTGCATGACTCGCTGTGATATTTTATTTTGTTTTCAAATTCATTCAATAT
>NW_008578089.1:0-3800 GCF_000257125.1 Entamoeba nuttalli P19
TAATAAATTTATAATAAATAAATAATTAATTATTAATTTAAATAATCACGAATTATTAATGAATTTCGATTTGATATTCGTTGGACTATAAAATCACAACAACACAATGGACGATGAACAAAATATTTACAAAGAATCAACTCAAAATATTCCATTTTTACAATGGCTTAATCAAAAAAAGTCAAATGTATTTTCTCAATTATATAATTATATTCCAAATAATTATACTTCTCCTCAATTATACCCAAATGAATTTATAATTTTCTTAGGTGAATTATTTCCTCCTCATATTGTTAGAACTGAAACGTCAAATTTTTTTGATGTTGCTATTACTCATATCAAAGCATATCCTGCATTAACTTCATTAATATATTTTGTTTATCGATCTAACTTTAGTGCATTACCAAATACATCATTGACCTCAGATGGTGGATGGGGGTGTACAATACGTGCATGTCAAATGTTATTGGCTAATTCAATAATAAAATTATTTGGTTCAGATAATATTAATAGAAAAACTGTGATTCATTGGTTTCTTGATTTTTACAATTCTGAATGTCCTTATTCTATTCATTCATTATTTACTACTCAAATTATTGTTAGTAAAAATCCTAATGGTAGTTCTTTTCTTCCATTTTCTGTAGTAATTTATGCACTTACAGAATTAGTAAATAAAGACTTCAATAGAGCATTTGAATGTCATATAATAACTAATAAATTTTTATTAAATTCAATTAATAAACCAACCATTGTTTTTATTCCTTTTACAATTCCAGATGAATTTGAACAAAGATTAATTACCATATTTTCTTTTAATTTATTTGCTGGAATGGTTGGTGGTTCTAAGCAAAAAGCATTTTATTTCTTTGGGATACATCACAACCAATTACTTTTTCTTGACCCTCATTTTGTACGTCCATGTGCGTCTTCTATTATAAAATTTGATGAAAAAGATTATATTGCGAAATTATCAGATATTAAATCTCTTCGTATAAATGAATTAGAAAGGTCAGTTGTTTTTTCATTTGTTATTCACTCATTTCAGGAATTAATTTCTCTTCAAGAATTAGCAAAAAATGTTTTAGGAATTGATGATAAACAATTAACAATCAAACGAGAAGAATGTGATGGCTTTGAAGTTCTTGAATTTTAAATTTATTTTTAAGTCTATCGTAAATATAAAACTCTCTATTTTTTTGAATTTTATTTAAAAATTACTGAAATTAGCATTCATTCTTTCAATAATATAAATTTAAACTTTATTTTTATTTGAAGAATCATGAAATGGAACTTCTTTTTTATTTCTTTCAAATATTTTTCTTCTTAAACACTTAAATAATTTACTCGCATTTTTAATTTTTCTTTATTTGAAAAAAGAGGAATTTAATTTGAATGGAATTAACGCTCTAGTTAAATCAAAACCCTTGTTATATAATAATAATTTATTATTAATAAAAATAATAAATTCGTTTATTTCACATCAAGTAACTACAAAACTAAAAATGACGACACTTATTATAAGTTTTTATTTTAAACCGTTGATCTAAATATAGAAAATTCTATAATTAGGAAATAAGAAAGACATGTACTATTTAAGGTCGAACTAAATGTTATTATTCATTAGTATTGCTTTGTAAGTATTAAATATGTCTGAACAAATGATTGAGAGCATAGAAAAATTTAATAAAATTGATCGTAAAATTCCAGTATTAAAGGCTTCAAGAGAATTTAGAAATGCCCAAACGATTCAGCAGTCTATTCTTATTGGTTTGCTAAATAAATATTGTACAATTACTATTGGTCAACCAGCTAAAAAAAGTACTGTTACTCAACAGTTTATGAGAATTATATCATTAGATTTTGGTGGTAATGATATAATTCTTATGGACGATTTTCTTAAAGGTAGATGCTTAGAACAAATGAACCAAGACATTAGAGATGGTGTTTCTCAAAAAACTGCTTGGCGAAGATATCAAAATAATAAAAAAATTGAAGAACTCCATTTACTAATGGATATTCTTACAGAATATGGATATTATTTTACCGCTCATCCAATGAAAGGAAAGTCTGAAACAAAAAAATTGGATATTATTCATTCAATTCATAAAGAAAATTTCGATTTTTCATTGAATTTTCTTCTTAATGAAGGAGAACGTATTAATAATTTAATTTGTTCTCTTTTACAAACTAAAGACAAATCTATTGTCATTCGCACTAATCAACTCTCTACTCGCTTCTAACGCGAAATTTCGCATGTTTAATATCATTATTTCTATCATTGATATTTTTAATTCTTTCTTATTATATTAATTATTTTTATTTTTAGTCTCCTTTCATTTAAAATTTCTTTTAACTTTTCTTATATTTAATTATTCAAATCATACAGTTAACAATTATTTTTTTTTGGTTTATCGTTTTTAATTCTCGAAATCTGCGTTAAGAAAATACTGACGTATCATTAATTTCTCCAGATTAAAAAAATTTACAAAAAATAAGACAATACTCATTCATATTAATTGAATATTCTTATAAATATATTTTTCATGATAATTTTTATTTGTTAGAACTATACTTAAACCCTTTTTTATAACTACGAAATATTTATTGTTAAAATTCTGAATAGCTTTTTTTATTCTCATCGAGAAAATATATTTAGAAAAACACTAAATAGTTTAATTTGCTGAAAATAAATTTTCAATGTTTTAAAAAATTATTGTAGACTTTATTTTATTATTACTATTTAAGGGTTGTCAAATTTAATGTATAAAATAAAAATATAATACTAAATTTTGTTTAACAAGAAAAACCAAAAACAAAACTCCTTTCTTTTTTCATTTCTGTTGCTTTTTATGCTTATTCTTTAAAAATAGTTAGACCCTTTTCATCCGGTTAATATAAACACTTTCATTTTTAAACATTTAGTATATAATCTTTTTATTGTGATATATGTTATTTAAACTTATAAATATTCTTCATTCTTAGTCTAACTATTATATTAAAATGAACTATATAAAATACTATAAAATTACCAAATATTTAATTCAATGAAATAGCAATTTTGAATCATTCATTATTTTTATTTAATCTCTCCATTTATTCTAAACCCATAAAATTTAATTATTCACATATAAAATTATTAACACTTAGATATTTGTTCTTATTTTTTTGAATTCAATGTTTTAGTGATAGTATTGTTATATTAACGAATATACCAATATGAGACAATACAAGGTTCTGGTTTGTCAAATAGAGAAAAATATTGTCTTCCATATTTTCCATATAAAAGGCTCCATCTGACTGGAAATACAAATGGAACAAGAGGTGTATTAATTTTTTAGAATATTCTATTCAACTAGTGTTATTTGTGATACTTATTTTAATAATTGAAAAATTATATTCATCTGATGAGCCTAATAAACTATTTTGAGTAAGAAGCTCTTTCTAATACAACTTTTGCTAGTACAAGGATTATTGTACAACTACTTAGGTAACATAAAAATATATAAGCTTAGATGCTTTTATCTAAACAACTCTAAAATTTAATTCCTTTTTATGGATATAATTTTCTCTTAATACAATTTTATTGTGCTGCTTGAGACTTACACCTTTTATCTTTGAGACATTGGTTTTTAATAACTTTAGTCATTTCTTTTTGTGTTTTATACAAAATAATATGAAACCTACTTTTTTTTAATCATAGAAGAATGAAACAAAACGTTTCAGTCAAGGAAATAAAATTTAAAAGGTTAAAAATGCAAAAATACTCTAGTTGATTGGTTTAATTGGAACATTAATCAAAT
>NW_008578090.1:0-3432 GCF_000257125.1 Entamoeba nuttalli P19
TAACAAAAGTGCTGTATATCATATATAAAAATATAAATATTTTATTTTTAAATTTTATATATTTTTTTCTATTTTCAAGAAAATATTAAATCTTATTTAAAAAGTCAGTAATAATTCTTTAACAATATTGATCTTAATATCTACTGCATGAAGAATCCATTAAATGTGTATAAGTATATAAACTTTAAATTTTATGTTATATTAGACTGGTTTTCTATGATAATTATGTTTAGATAACTTTTTTATCATATTCTTTCATTTTTCATACTCTAATTTAATTATTATTTAAACAATTTCTAATAACGTTTAGCAACAAATTATAGTTCATTGTCTTAAGAATGAAATTATTTTTGTTTAATATTGAGTATACAAATATTAAATAATACCTTCTAATGTCCTAAGTTAAAATATAACATTTGAATATTTTTACCAAAGGAAATAAGATCATTATGTTCATTTACACTATGACTCATAAGATATCATTCATTTAAATAATTTACAAAAGGTTCTGATTAAAAAATAGAACAAAAATAATATTAAATTCTTTATCAAGAATTTGGTTTTGTTTATAGAAAGACACTTAAAATTTTTATTTTTCATGGATATTGAAAAAAAGAATCTTAGTTCATGAAAAACAAGAGCCTGAAAATACAATAATTCTTAATATAAATTTGTTGGTACTATATTATATTTTTAGAATATAAATAAGATAAACACAAATTAATATAAAAAAACAATCTTTTATTGATCAGGGAGGATATAATTAAGAATAAAAAGACCAGTTGCTCCAAGAGCAAGACCCAAATCAAGGCCAAGATTACAGAAATTAGCTGTCATTTTCATATCCTTTATTTGCGAATGAGTGAAAGCTAATTGAATAGCATGAGAGGCAAAGTACCCATGGGTGGTTGAAAAGATTAGCATAATAAAGAACATTAAGAATGGGTTAGTATACACATCATAATAATAAATAAATAATGGAACATAAAATACACAACGTGCTATAGAACAAGCTAAGATAACCCATCTATTCCAAGGAATTGGGATCATATACAAAACACGTGCTACAGCATCACCAATCATAAACATAAATGTATTAATTTGTAATGATGTATTTAACTCAAGTTTTGATTCATCATAAGGAATACCCAAAAATATACCTGCAAAAACACAGAATGTCCAGAAATAATCTATTGTTACTGAAAGCAACTCTACCCAAATAGTTTTAAGAACTCTAACAAGTTGTTTTCCTATTGTATCATGTTCTTCTTCAGTTGGAAGTTCTGAATTAACTTCTTTAATAGTATTATCTTCAGCAGTATTATTTATTTTTTGTTCTTCTTCTGAAATATCACTTCCAGAATGAGGTGAATGGTCTGCATTTTCTGGTGCTTTACGATCTTGAAGTTCATTTTTGTCATTTTCATCAGAAACAGAGTTAACATTTTCAGCTGCAACGTTGTCTGGTATAGGACCACTTTTGCTTTCATGCATTTCAATTTCTTGTTGTTCAGTTGTACTAGATTTAGCATAACTTTGACGAATAACACGTTTAGTATGAGGGATACAACAATACATAATGTTATAAAGAGGATAGGTAACAACAACTGGAATAACGTTTAAATAAAATGATAAGAAATAATCATTTTTACGATCATTTTTATAAATAGCACCTGATGCAAGACGTAAGCATGAAGAAATAATTCCTCCTGCAGATGAACCAATCAAGAAAATAGCATTGTGTGTTGGTGAAAATAATCCTGCTAATGACATAAATACACTACTATTAACTTGACATGGAGTACCACCAATAATTACAATAATAATCATCACCCAAAAACGAGCTACATCACTCTTAATATAATTTAATACAATTGGTGATAAAACAAATAAAATTAAATAAAGAATGAAAGAGAAGTGGGCTAAAAAATTAAAAGGGAAACGTTTCATAAAAGTAGCCATAAGAACTAACCCAAATGCAATAAAGAAGTTATACCAATTCAAAAAAATTGGATATGTAGACATAAAATCTAAGGAATAATCAAATTCGTCACTAAGTAAATCACCCATATTTACTACAGCATTATAATAAATAAGGAAGTTAAGACCAAAACAAAAGAAACAAATCATAGTAAAAATATTTTGCCATAATGGAATATCAGGGTTCCCAATTTTTATATCCTTAAGTTTCTTAAGACATCCCATAACCTGATTTTCAAACAGAAGTTTTAAGTTTCATATACCCTATTTGAATTTATTTCTTTGCTTCTTAAATTTCTTTCTTAAATACCCTTTCCTCTCGAATTCTTCTGTCTTCTTCTACTCTAATTTAAATTCAGATTTGGAATATCGTAGAAATCGAAAGAACTCATCTCTTATATTATATTTTCATATCGTTAATAATTCTTGATTAAATAAATTCTTAAGTATTTTTATTATCTTATGGCATTAAATTCTCCTAATTTTTCTTATATTATCCCTTTTCTTTTTTTATCTCATTGAAAAACAAAAACTCTCTTTATAATACTTTCAACAAAAAAAAAGTTATTGAGAAGTACTTGAAAGATAACCAAAGAACTAGTCAATCATTTTGATTTTTAATTTAATTTTCTTCCATCAATAAAACACACAGAAAAAATATATTAAACAAATAGCTTTTTAATTTATGATTTATTTGAATGATTTATTTGAAACGTATTTATAAATAGTTGTCTTCGTATTAAGTAAGGATTAATTAATTAAGATAGAGGAATGTTGTTAAAGAGTATTACGATTTATTACATTAACAATTTATCTCTTAAACATATAGTTGTTACTGTTTTAATAAAAAAATACTACTAACTATAAAATAGAAATTAATTCTTAATATTGAAACAATTATTTATTTTCTGACAAATATTAAAAACTTAATTTATTATTTAGAACTATTAAAAAATACAATATCTCGTAGCTAGTTTTACATGTTTTTCGTTGCTAGACTAATTCATCTTATTGATGTATAGTTTTAGTAGGAAATAATAAAAATATTTTTAAAACATGTTATATTATTGTATTGGTTATTAATAAGCAAATAGAAAATAATTAATAATTTTTTAATGAAACATTTCAATTAAAATACATTAAATATAAAATAAAATGCTTTCATAAAATAGTGACGAATATATAAATTTCATATAAATTCCTTTTTTGATAACTAATAAGGCAAGTATATTTATAGTTGTCAACTTTCATAAAAATATAAATATATTTGCTTGAATTTTATTTAACTCTACAACAGTAATCTTCTAATAACACTTTTTATATACTCATCTTTACCCTTTTTTTATATAATAATATTTTCTTGTTTAATACTTTAATTTCTATTTAAACTTTAGACTTTCAGAAATTCTATTTTTTTATTAAATATATTTTCTTTAATATATTATTATTTTT
>NW_008578091.1:0-255 GCF_000257125.1 Entamoeba nuttalli P19
TTTTTCTCCATTATAATATCGAAGAATTATATTAAGGTGAAATTCTTCGGCTATGCGTTTCATAGTCTTCTTAGTCACAGTATTCCCCTTTAACTTTGTTCTGATTTTATCCATTTCAGTCTTTGTTAAGGTATGACTGTTTTCTAAACAATGAATAAAACAGTTTTCTATTTGTACTATATCCTCTTTACTATAGATTTGATATTTTTTGAGGATATGTTCTAGAGGTGCCCAATGATCAACCAAATAATAATT
>NW_008578092.1:0-397 GCF_000257125.1 Entamoeba nuttalli P19
ATCTTTAACTTTATCTCGATTCAAATACAACTGTTTATATATCTATTTTATCTCATTCATTTTTTGATAAACCATTGTTTAATGATATTCTTAATCCTTCAAGTTGAGTTTTTATTTGTTCTCTTCTCTTCAACACTTCTCTCGATTTCTCTAATGATATTCTGGGTAATGTTTGTAATTTTGTTATAAAATCATCAAAATTCTTCATTCCTAATTTCCAAAACATTTGTGTAAATACATCTTCTGTATTATTACAATAAATAGCTGAATTATTAAATTTTAAATACCATGGTGAGTCTATTTCTTTAATAATTTCACTGAAAATACATTCTTTTGATTTTAATGAATTTATAACTTGTGGATCTTCACCATCACAGAATGTAAGCATTGCAATAAA
>NW_008578093.1:0-2154 GCF_000257125.1 Entamoeba nuttalli P19
TTTTATATTGTTTATTTCCTGTGTATTTTCATATTAATCAATATGATGATGCTGAATGCAAAGGTTGATAAATAAATAAAATACATTTCTAAAAAAAATTAGAGAACTAACGATATACAAAAAAACTAAAAAAAACAATAATATCAAGATGAGGTTCAAAGCAGAAATACAGAAAATAGAGGCATTTTTAAATGTTGTTCGTTTTTTTGCTGCTGTTGGTAAACAAGGAGTGTTTGCTATTGGCAAAGAAGACTTTTTTGTAGTGTACAAAGATTCATTATCTCAATTATACTCTATATTTATGTCAAAACTATCACCGTTGTTTAGTGCGTTTGAGTATGACGGAACAGAAGACCATGTCTATTTAGAATTTTCAACTGATGACTTATTACGTGTTATGCTAAATGTAAAAGAGTCAGAGGTTTGCCAAATATCACTTACACGAAGTGCAACAAAAAGAGTGCCTTGTTTAAATTTTAAGACTAATACAGATGGGATGGAGGTTACACAAGAACTTATTGTTACTATTAATAAACAAGGTGCTGATTTATATCATCAGCCAATAGAAATGAATGCACAAATGGATGTATCTGGTCAATTACATTCAATGAAACAAATGAAACAGGCGTTAGATAAGATGGCTGAGTTATCAGATGAGGTTGTATTTAGTGCATCTCATGAAGGAGATATTCGACTTGTTTGTTCATCAAAACAAAGTAAAATGGAAGTTGTTTTTTCTGAACAAGACCATCAACCAAACTTTATATTTAGTTGTGCTTGTCAGTCAGGACAATTTAAAAAATTCTTTATATTAGAAAAACTTGAACCTGAATTATGTGAATATTATTATGAAAAGGATATGTTTTTTATTTTAAAAGCAACAACAAATATTGGAGAGATTTTGATTTATATCCCAGTGATTCAACCTTGAATAATTTTTTTAATTCTATAATATAATAACAAAAATCATTTTTTTTTTGGTTATTTATTTTTGTTATTCTGTATTTTTTTTGTTTTTACAAAACAAGATAATACCAATTTTTTTCGTACTTTTATTTCTATAGAAAAAAAGAAATAAAACGAAAGAGAACGAAGGCAAATAATTGAATAAAGAATAAAAAGGGGGTAAAAAAGTTTTAAAAAATTCTTGAAAGAAATGCCGAAATAAGAAATTAAAAAAGATAGATGTGTTAGAAGGCTTAAATCTATAAAGAAGGATTAAAAAAGAACAGAACTAAATAAGAATAAATAAATGACTAATGATGAGGGAACTTCTTTTGATGAAATGATATCGACAACGAGTGAAGAATTAAGAAGTAGAAATGTTAAAATAATACTACTAGGAGATGATTTGGAAGGTGTTAATGAGTTAATTAAGAATGGACTAGCAAGGCTTTTAATTAAAGAGAAGTTAGATGAAGACAATTATAGAATACAACATGAAGGAGAAGAAATAATGTTGACAATAAGTTATACTGGTTTGTTTTAATATGAATAACTTAATAATGATTTTTTAACATAATCTTTTAGATGGAAAAGAAAAAATGGAACCATTAACTACCATGCTCTTTAAGTCTGCTAATGTTGTATTTATTGTTTATCAAATTGGTCATCCTGAAACTGCTGAACATTTAAGCTCATGGTTAAAAGAAGTTGATAGATATGCTGAAAATAGTGTCCCAAGAAAACTTCTTGGATTAAAGTCAAATAAAACACAAACAGAAGTCAATTATGCCAAACAATTTGCTGAAGAAAATTTGGTAAAAAATGAAGTGTTGGACATTAATGATCCAACTCTATGTTCTCAATTATTTATTAAAGAGATTGATAATGCACTTATTGATTCAGTACAAAATAAACCAATTCCACTAAAGAAAAACGAGAAGAAATCTTGTTGTTGTCTTATAATGTAATTTATTTCATTTTTTTAATCCTCATATCACTACATTTTGTTTTTGTCATAAAAACAAATCGCATTTCTATTATTATATCTTATCCATCTCTGTCAACTAATAAAACGGGAACAAAAAGAAAAATTCTTAAATTAATTTGTTGTCACAAAATTCAAATTAATTTTTGTTACATCTATATAGCGATATAATTGAATATATGTGTTTCAATGTCAAGGAGAAAAGAAAAGAAGGGAGAGGATAT
>NW_008578094.1:0-250 GCF_000257125.1 Entamoeba nuttalli P19
TAGTTAGTTTCTGTCACTTTCAATGAAATAGCAAAGAATATCATTGTTTTCATTATAAATAATGTTATTATGAAGATATATTAACTTACTATATTATTTGATTATTACTGTTTTCATATTCATTTTTGTATGATTCACATTAAACATTCACAGAATCATTATTGATATTTTAACTGACGTTTTGTTATATCTGTGTGGTATAATTAGTACAATGAACTTGTCATAATATGAATATCCAATTTGCTAATGA
>NW_008578095.1:0-561 GCF_000257125.1 Entamoeba nuttalli P19
AAAAAAAAGATATAAAGAAAGAGAAAATGAATATAAATGTGAATAAAACAATAGAACAAAAAATAAGAAATGATGAAATAACAATAAAATAGATAGAAATATTAATCAGAAAATAGAGATTCAAATAATGTATGAATAAAATGATAAATAAAGAAGTAAATCAAAGATGAAAATAATAGAAAATAAGAGAAGAATAAACTAAAAAGAAATGGAAGAGATAATATGAATAAATAATAAGTAAGATATAAAAAGTTCTAAAATAGATGAAAAGAATAATAAAAGAAATAATTTGAAAGATAATAATAAGAAAGGTAATGAATAAAATAAAGAAGATAAGAAAGATGAAGAAGAATAAAAATAGAATAAAATAACAAGAAAGAAAAGACAAATAGACTTTGAAATATAGATAAGTCAAGACATTTATAAAATGAACATAAAAGAAAGAATGATAAAACAATAATGAAATGAATAAAATAAATAAAGAAAATAAGATGAGAAGAAATAAAAATGAATAGGTTATAAAAGAAGTAATGAATAAATATAAAGTTATAGAATAGAAAT
>NW_008578096.1:0-1371 GCF_000257125.1 Entamoeba nuttalli P19
TTTTGAATTAATTATTGTTTAAAATCAATTTAATATAAATCGTATTATCACAAAATAAAAAAGCACAAATATTCTCTTTTATTTTACTTTAACTATTTTTTCAAATTTATTTTTCTTAGTTATTGTTTTTTGACACTTGTAATATGTATGTTTATTACTTTTATGATATAATAACTATTTTTGATATTTCAAAGATTCTTATTTATTGTTTTTATATTAAATAAACGTATTTATTAATAAAAGCTCTGTTATTCATTGTTAATGTTATCATTATAACTATTATTTTATTTTCTGATATAATTATTCTATATAATCATACATAAAACACTGAATAGTATAAAGTATTATTACATTGTTTTGTAATTCTTTATTTTTATATTATTATTCTCGTATTAATATATAAAATGATATTTTCATTGTTCTACTTAAAAAATAATTCTACAATTCAAAACACTAAAAAATTCAGACTCATCAATATTAATTATTAATACCAAAATTACCATTAAAAACCATTATTATTCATTTAAAAATTTCAATATTACTGTTGATTCTAAAATTTTTATTATATTATTTCTTCAATAAACAAAGTCATACCATTTATAGACTCTTATATTGTTGTAAATTTATTTGAAAACAACTCATTTTCATTATTGCAGTTTTATGGAATATCATACTATTATTGTTTTATAACTGACAATGAATATTCTTAGTTGAATATTATGTAACGTTTATAGTAATAACAGTATTTTGAATTAGATACTCATAATTAGTGTAACAAAAATTTGTCACTCTATGTTTGTTAATTTCATATTTGTAATTTTATTAACTAAGTGATATATTTTTATTGATTAATTTACATAGGCTCTTAAATATTTTATCATTATTTTCTAAAAAAATTCAAACAACGTACATATTCCATTTATTTTTTAAATAAATTATTCTGTTGAATTGATTTGTTGAATGTAAGCTGTTATGTTTTGTTTCCAATCATAATTTTATTATTTCTAATTAATATAAATTTTGAAAGTATTACATTGACTATCAGTTGTTGTTTAGTATTGAAATTATTCAATAATTGCTCTAATAATAATGTATTTATTATTTGTTTTCATATGTTAAATAAAACTATTTCTAGATTATTTTTATCAGTGATTTTTATTAACTAAAATATCAATAACATCCTTATTATATCAAAAACATATTATAATATTATATCTTTATTATTGATATTTATAAAATAGAGTATCAACATCTGTATAGTCAATTAGAAAAAGATAATATCAATAAATTAATAGTTATTCAATGTGAAAATTATATCATTTTAAAAATAAGTAGATAAATTAAATCATATTTTATATATTTTTTTATTTT
>NW_008578097.1:0-148 GCF_000257125.1 Entamoeba nuttalli P19
TCCAATTATGGATATATCTATTAATTGACCCTTTTTTCTTTCTTATTCTTTTGATATTTTTATTCAAATTTTAATTACACTCAATTAGTCCTTTTTAATTTTCATCTCTTTTACTCAATAATATTATTTATTACCATTTTTGTTGAAT
>NW_008578097.1:158-708 GCF_000257125.1 Entamoeba nuttalli P19
GGATTAATACCCTATGAGCAAGAAAAATAGATGAAAATTTTATTTACACTTAATTAACTAATTTTTATTTATTTCATATTGTTTATTTAATATGTTAGATTTATTTTTTATCATTTTCTTTATTTATTTATTTTTCTTTCTTATTCTTTAGAGCATAATGAAGAAACTGAAATAAACACTTCTCAATATGAAGAAAATCCAATTATGGATATATCTATTAAATTGACTTTTTTCTTTCTTATTCTTTTGATATTTTTATTCAAATTTTTATTTGTTAATTTAAATATTATTATTATTCGTTTATAAACAACGACTTTTATTTATTTTATTTCATATTCATTTTTAGTGAAATCCTTATTTGTCTTTCAAAATTCAATTAAATAATTCAACAATAAACAAATAGAGAAAGAAGAAATAATTTAATTACAATATAAATGAGAAATATTATTTGAAAATAATTTTATGAATAAATAACAAATTAAGAATGAATAAAAATAATATCATTTATCATAATTCATTCAAATTTAAACACATTAATAATAAATAATCA
>NW_008578097.1:718-12252 GCF_000257125.1 Entamoeba nuttalli P19
ATCTTGTTAATAGTTTAAAATATAAGGATTTGAATTAAAATGCTTTTCTTATTTCTATTTCCATTTATTATATTTCATCTAATGTCCATCCACTATACAGAAATAATATCTGTCATTTGTATAATACCAATGACAGTCATTTGTATCATTTATTACTATGATTGCCTCTTGTTTTATTACGAATTATTTCTGTAATTTATTTCTCATTTCATTTATTTTTCTTTACTTACTTTATTTACTATTTCTGTTCATAGACATTTATATTATTTATTATTAATTACTTATGTACTATTTCTTATTTCTTCTGGTATAGTGTTATTTTCAACTAATACTAAATAATAACATAAAGTGTACTAATATTATTGATAATATAAAACATTCTAGATGTTAAATTATTTTGTCATCAGCTAACTTATGAATATCTATGTCAGCTATTTAATTATGATTGGATATAATCCAAAACAAATAATTTATTTGGCATAGTCAAATAGTTGTAATAAAAGCAATATTTTTTTCAACTGATAAACAAGTTACAAAAGAAATAATGAATTTATTAGAACTACTTCTAGAAATATAAACAAATATCAAATATTATACTAAATTATTTTAGCAGAAACAATAAATCATATCCAACTATCACAAAACTGAAATGTATTGAATAAAATAGTATTTGTAAATAAAAAAAGTAAAACAATAAGATAATAAAATCAAATGAAAAGAAAAATAATTCATAAAATGAATAAAATGCTTATTTAATTTATTCTCATTTCTAAAATTATTCAATAACTATGATATTTATTTAGTTATATAATTTTATAATGATTTATTTTTTGTTTAAACAATAATACAATAAAAAACACTGTATATTACCATTACTATCAGTACTGCTTATATTCTTACTTCCATATGTCATAAAATAATAAAAATAATTTCAAATTAAAAATTATACAACTAATACAAATAGAAATAAAATTTATTATTTTGTTATTTAAAAATAAGAAATATGAATTGAAACTTCGAAAAAAAGAAATAAAAAGAAGATTAGAACTTATTAACATTTACTTATCTTTTTATGACTGATCTTACCATTATTGTCCCAACATACAATGAAGCTGAAAATATTGAACAACTCATTATACAACTTGAAGATACTTTGAAAGATATTAATTTCGATATTTTAGTTATGGATGATAATTCCCCAGATAAAACTGGAGAAAAAGTCCAAAGACTTAAATCTGAAGGACATAAATGTAATGTTGTTATTCGTACTGAAAATCGTGGATTGTCTCCAGCAGTTATTGAAGGATTTGGAATTGCTAAAGGAAATGTTGTGTTGGTAATGGATGCAGACCTTCAACACCCAGTTTCTGTTGTACCAAAATTATATGAAGCAATAAAGAATGGTGCAGAAGTAGCTGTTGGATCAAGACATTGTCCAGGAGGTGGAATTGAAAATTGGGCTTTTCATAGAAGAGTAATTTCATGGGGTGCAGCTCTTCTTGCACGACCATTTACATCCGTGTCAGATCCAATGAGTGGTTTCTTTGCAGTTAAATCATCAATACTTAAAAGAAGTAAACTAGAGGCAAAAGGATATAAAATTCTCCTTGAAGTTCTTGTTAAAACAGGTGCAAAGAATGTAGTTGAAGTACCAATTATCTTTACTACTCGTGTACATGGAGAGTCCAAATTAACTGGAGGAGTTATGACTAATTATCTTCTTCATTTGTTTTCATTGTTTTGTTATCCAGGAACATGTCCACTTCTTAAGTTTATTGTTGTTGGAGGATTAGGAACTATTATTGATATTCTTATATTCACTCTTCTTGTTAGTATTGGACTTCCTGGTGGATTTGCACAAACCCTTTCATTTATTGCTGCGTTGTGTAATAATTTCTTCTTAAATTCACTTTGGACATTCCCACAACAAGTAGATGCAAACCAAAAAAAGAAACAATTCATAAAGTTTGGAGTTGTTTCATGTGTTGCATTTATTATTCGAAGTTTGTTATTTAAACTTGGAAGAACCTATGTTCCAGATGAATTCCCATACATTCAAATGCTTCTCTTTGTTGTCATTGGTACTGTTACAATTATAAACTTCATTGGATCAAAATTGATTGTGTTTGCATAATCAATAAAAAAAAAACAGAAGAAGTTATTTAATTGAAATACTTTAAATTAGAAGAATTAGTTTAATAATTTTTTTTTTAATGTTTATCCTTGTAATTTTGATATTTCTTCAATAAATTTTTGATAATACTCTGGAATACGAATAGTACATTTTCCTCCTGAATGAACAATAGTAAATCGTTCAGGATCAGCCTTTTTCATAACAACTTTAGAGATAGTTTCATAACTAATATCATCAAGGAGTGTAATTTTATTGTTATGAATTTCAACAATTAAAATAGAAATTGTAGTTAATACTATAGTTACAGGCTTCCAAATCGTTTGTTTTCCTCCTATATTTAAATAAGAATTATATTTTGATGATTCTTCTATAAGTTCTTTTAAATAGTTATCGTCTTCTTCTTCACTATTATCATCAATATTTTCTTCAGTATTAATATTATTTTCATCTTTCATATTTTCATTTACTTCTTCATTCTTTGAAGTTAATTGTTCTTTATCCTCAACTTGTGTTGGTGGTGTTTGTTTTATTTCTTCATTTGTTGTATTTTGATTTTGAGAAGTTGGTTGTTGATCTTCCTTCTTTGTATTATTTCCATATAAAAATCCGATTAATCCATGTGTTAGTTGTTGTGTTTTTTCTACAGTACTTTGTGTAATACTTTGTTTTAATTTTTTAGTACCTTCTAATAATCCAAAATTTAATGGTTTTCCTGTAGTACATAAAGGACATGTTTCTGTTTCGTGATTCATCAATTGGAATCCTTTCATATTAGCTAATGCATTTTTGTGATATTTTAAAAATCCTTCTTGCATGATACTCACTCTCTTAACTCCTCTTTTAGCAAAATCTAAACCAATCATACTTAACTCACCAATGTCAGGATTCCCATCTACAGTATCATCATCTCCAAATAAAACAACATGAAACGTTGAATTTGATTGAGTCAGAATAGACAATTCATTTTTGAAAAGGTTTTCAAGATAACTACGATCATCTTGTCTTTTACTATAATCTAAATTAATTGCAGCTGCAATAGTACCAAGGTCAAAAGATTCTTGTCTTCTACAATCAATAAATAAATAAGGAAATTGTCGATTAAATTTATCATTAATGATGTCATTAACCAATGGAGTTAAGAATAATGATGATGTTAATGATTTAGAAAAGATTTTTTGATATGACTCACTATTATTCATTATGCCAAGAAGAATACGATTAAATGATGATGCTGTTGAAAGACGAATCGCTTTAGAATATGCAATAATAGTTTTTATGTCATTAATTTTTAATGGTTGATTAATAACATTTAATACACCTTGGTGGTCTTTAGCATCTAAAATCCTTTTCCTTAAATAAATTAAGTAGCCAACAACACAATAAATATATAATGTAGTATCAGGAAATGTAATGAATTCATCCCACATTTTTGATATTATATCAATTGAATCACACATATTTATACATAAATTAAATGCAAAGGCATTAGTATATTCAGTAGGTTCTATTCTATTAGTGTCAAGATGAATTGAAAGAATAGGATCATGATACAATAATAATATATGAATCAAATTTTGTAGACCTGTAATAATAGTAGGATAAAGATGTTTATAAAATGGATGAAACTTATATATTATTGACTTTGTTATCCCACATCTCATTTCAATACTTTCTTGTTGAAATATCTTACTAACAACAGCAGCAACATCAACAATACAATTAAAGAAAGGTTGTGTTCCAATTGGATGAATTGCACTAGCAATTTTATTTGTTTCTTCAATTAATATCTCATTATCCTCAACAATCCATTTTGAAACATAATTGCTAGTTATTTTTTCTTCAACAATTTCTTTCTTTGGCTGAAGGAATAACTACTGTGTAACTTCTTTTTGTTTTTTTTTTAATAATTGTATAATGGCAAACTTTCCATATTTCTAATCTCAATGTTTCTGGTATTCCAAATTCCCTACATAACTCTCTCAGTAAAACGACATCAATAGAATTAATTGCTTCTTTCATATATTCAATAGCTCGTTCAGGTATTTCCATTATTAATTGAATTTTAAGTTTTATAAGTTTTATCGTTAAATTTAGTAACATAATGTTATATTTTTGATTTTCTCAAAAAAATGATTTTTTTCTTTTATTTGTTTTATAAAAATATAATGTAATATATAACACAAATAATTAGTCAGAAGATTCTTTCTTAATTTCAACAATTTCAGGCTCATCATTTGGATCAAAGAATTGAATACTTGATTCACTGGATGTAATTGTTATAACTTGTTTTGGTTGCTCTTCATCAACAGAAATTATTTCTGACATTCTTCTTTTATAACATAATGGTGGAGTGTTAGTTCTTTTAACAAAAGACTGACTATCTTCTTCATTAAGATTTAACGAGTGCAAAAGACTCTCAGTTTCTATTGACATTCTTCTCAACTGAATTTCATTAGGAGGTTGTTCAGTGATTTCTTGATGAGGTTGGTGTTCTTGTTTTTTAGTAAATGCAGGTGTCATTACCATTGCATCAACAGGGTCTAAGTCTTGAGGAATATCCAAAATTCTTTTATAATTTGGTTGACTTTCTATTGGCTCTAAACTCATGCGTTGAGGAGGAATAGCATCAACAATATGATTATCTCCAATAAGTTTTGAGTTTGTTTTAATACTAAATGTTCTTACAATAACAGCATCAGGCTTATTTTGAAGAATCATTTGACTAGCAAACACATCTTTAGTCGAGTTATTATTAGTTTGAGTTGGTGCAGTAGTTCTAAATTGAGGAATTGAATATTGTTGACTCATATTACGAGAAGCTTTTCTAGTAGGGATATGAATAAATTTACCACTTGACATTTTACTTTCAACTACTTGGTTCTCTTTATTTAATTCTTCACTTTTAGTTCTACATTTTATAACTGATTCTTTTTTAATGTCTTGTACTTGTTGAGGTTCATGTTTAATGATTGGGAATTGACTAAATTGAGCAAAAAAATCCTGTAAATCTTGCTCCCAGTTTTTGTCTGCAACTACAAGTGATTTTTTCATCCACCCAGATAACATTTCTTTCACTGAATTTGTTGAATATCGTTTATCAAATAATAAAAATGCTCCATAATCATTAATATGTCTAATTACTCTACCTACAGCTTGATTAACTGCCCTTAATGCTTGAATTGAATACCATTCACTTCCACTAAGACAATCAGAATTTTTAAGGTTTTCATGATTATTATATTCTCTCTTTAAATTAACATTAATATCTCCTAACGATGGATAAGGAATACCAACAACAATAACAAGCCTTGCCATATCATCTCCAAAATCAATTCCTTCACTTAATTTTCCTCTAAACACACCTAAAAATACAGCACCTTTTTTTGATTGTATTTGGTATTCTTTGAAATCCTTTTTAAATTCATTTTTATCTTTTGACTCAATAAAAATTGCTTTAAGTTTATTTAGTTGTGTATATATTCCATGTTGTTTCCATAATTCTACTATTCGATTTAACATATTATAACTAGAAAAAAAAACTAATGCACCCCCACGGCTTTTACTTAAAACTCTGAACATTGTATCTCCAGCTTGTTCTATCATTTCATTGTCTTGACTCGTTTTTTTAGTAAAAATAAACGACTTTCCAAGTGAACTTGAAATAATTATTCTTCCAAACACACGACTTGGAGGCACTACGTGTTCTGTTGAAAGCATCCGATAACCAGGAGAAATAATGAAGTCTTTATATACATGCTCTTTTATGTCTAATTCTTGTGCCATAGCTTTCATTGGGCTTAATGTTCCTGAAGCAAAGATAACTGATCTAACCACCATTTGTAACAACGACATTGGCAAAGATGGAGAAAGACATCTAAACAACATTTCTCTTAAACCATTATGGTCAGTTACAACAATTTTAAAAAATTTAGTCAATGTAGGTGTTCTAAATACTTGGATATAAAAAAGAATCATTTCTATGTATTGAGTAGTAAAAGAATTAATATATCTTATTGCATGAGGCTCTCGTGTAAAAATATCTAAATCATCTAAGTCATCTACTACTTTGATATACTCAGAAATTGCTTCTAGGAGTCTTGAAGAAGGTGGTGATCGTTCAACAAAAGGTAAAAATGCTTGGTCTTCAAATACCCCATACAGATAGTGTTCAGAATCTTTATATGGCAACGATCTATTTTTCATCCAAATAGAAAAACTTTCTATAGTGGAAATAAGTTCTGTGAGAAGAGAAATCGTAAGAAAATTTTCTGGAATTTGTTTGACTCTCTTTTTATGAAATTTAATTGTTTCAATAGTTTGATTCAATAACGATTCAGTAAAGTTAAATGTTAACGAATCCATAAATGCATCTTCTACATTATGTGCTTCATCCATAACTAAAACAAACTCACGTTGATGAGCACTATTCTGGTCAATAAGAAAAATATCAGATGAATGACGAATACTAACACTAGTAACAAAATTATATGGACATAGTATTAATTTACTTCTTACTGTTGCCCATCTTGCATAATAATAAGGGCATAAGTTATGCTTCTGACATACTTTGACAAGTTCTTCTTGTGGTTTAATAATTCCATTTAATTCTTTATAAACTGCTTGACATGCCATAACAACATGAGGTAATACTTTTCCATCATCTCCAAATGGCCTATAAGGACATGGGTTAATATGTTTTAATTTTAATAATAGATTCGGTTTTGCTGTGCACCAATAATTCTTATCATCACATGTTTTAATTGGATTATAAATACAGTACAAGTCTCTAGAAGCTAATACAATTCCTTTTATATTTCCAATTTTCTTTGTTTCATTCACAACTTGAGCTAATTGATTATGGGTTCTTGAAGCATAAACAACTCTCATATCTGGAAAAGTTAATGTTGAATGCAATAACACTAATGTTTTTCCTGTTCCTGTTGGACTTTCCATTAATAAATGTTTTCCTTCTTTTACTGCTTGTTGGATTGAATTCATCATTTCTATTTGAGGTTGGTATGGTGGTTGATATGGAAAACTTTGTACCAATGATGGTAATGTTTTATCATAAATAAGATGTTCAACATTTTTACTGGTGGTAGTATGAAGTGCTTTGTTTAACTCTTTAATCAAAGGTAACTGAGTTGCTTGTTTTTCATCAGCAAAAGTATCAAGACTTTTTCTTGGATCAACTTTAGTACTTGTTAAAGCAGGTTGGTATGATGAGGTGATTGTATTAAATATATCTTCTTCATTGATTGGTTTTTTTGTATCATCATTATCAATACTCATTCAAATAGAATTTCCAATTATTGAGGTTTTTGTTATTTCATTTCATTTTTCTTTTTTTTATTACATAATTATACTATTCGTAATTTAAAAATATCAGTTATTTTTATTATTTTATGTTATTTATAACAAAATAATCTAAAAAAGAAAAATTAAAATTAAAAACTTCAAAGAAAGAGAAAGAGATGGAAGTAGAAAACACCACAAAACCAGAAGTTAATGAAGAAGATGAAACAAAGTTATCCATTGGAACTAAAATTGACAAACTATTTGTTGAATTAGAAAAAGCATTTAATGAGCAAAATAAAGAAGAAACAGAACGTTTACTTCAAGAAACTAATATACTTATTGAAAAAGGTGGAGATTGGGATAGAAGAAATAAAAGAAGAGTTTATGAAGGATTATATCTTGTTACATTTAATCGAGATTATGCAAAAGCCTCAGAACTATTAGTAGGATCAATTGGTACATTTGCAGTTAATACTTTAATGACATTTGAAAGGTTTGTGTTTATTGCAGGTGTTACTGGAATTTTAATTTTTGAAAGAGGCAGAATGAAAAAAGAAATTTTAGATAATTCAGATGTTATTGGAGCATCAGGAGAATTTAAATGTTTACTTAATATGGGAAATGCCTTATATAAAAGTGATTATACTACATTTATTAAAGAATTAAAAGAAGTTGTTGTTCTAATGATGCAAGACAATATTCTAAAAAAGTCTGTTGATTGGTTTTGTAAAGAAATGAGAATTAAAGCATACAAACAAATCATGAGATCATATTTAGCCGTTCGTTTAGATGTTTTTGCTAAAGAATTTGGAGTTACTACTGACTTTATTGAAGAAGAGCTTGAGACATTCATTTCACAAGGACGTCTTGCTGCTCAAATAGATAAAGTAAATGGTATCGTGATGAATGCACATAAAGACAAAAGAAATGAACTTTATGTGAATTTAGTCAAAGAGGGAGATATTGTTGTTGAGAAATTACAACGATTAGAGCGGAAATTAGAATAATACAATTTATGGTTTTTTGAATTTTGTTATTTTTTCTTTTAGAACTTTAAAAGCGTCATTCTCACAATGACGGAAACAAAAGAAATTAAACAAGACATTAACAGTTATGAAAAATTACTCCTTTTGGATACAGAAAACTTAGCTTCTTTTCAAAGTGATGACCAAAAAGAAAATATTATGTTTACTGAGAATCCTAGTAATGAAATAATAATTCTGAAGAATAGAATCAATGAGTTGTTATTTCAGAATGAAGAGCTTCTTATCAAACTTAGAGCTATGGAACATTTATTTAATGAAAAAAGACAATCCCAGAATTCTAGTTTTATTCAAGTCATTAGAAAAAGATTACTTGAAAAATGTAAAGAAAGTCATGATCTTGAAGTTGAAAAAAATCATGTGATTGGAGAGTATGAAAAGATTAGTGATGCTTATGTTGTATTAATGAAACAAGAACAAGAAAACTCTCAAAAGATTAAGTTTTTTCAAGAAGAAACAAAACGTCTAAACGAAGAGTTAATTAGTATGTCTGATGAAAAAAGTCAATTTGAAACAGCAATAAGCCTAAAAGACCAAGAAATATTAAGACTAACAAAATTAATAAATTTAGACCAGAGTAAATTATTTTTGATCAATCAATTAAAAGAAAAAGACAAAATTATTGAAGAATATCAACAGAGAGAAAAAGCAAGTATTACAAAAGATAACTTAAAAAAGAAAAACATATTAGAACAACAATATGACTCATTTTATAAAATCACGTGTTATTTAAAATCACTTCATATCATAGAACGAATTAATAGAACTATTTCTACACCAAATCAAATTTTTGTTCATCAAAGATTGAAAAAAAACAATGAAATAGAACTTATTATTTTTTGTTCTAATCCACAAGTAAAGTTTGTTCTTATTCATGAAGTTAATAATTTAATTAACAACCAATTCATTTCTGGTGCAATGTTAGTAGATGGGATTTGCTCTATTTATTGTTCAAAGGGAATATATCATATTTGTGGATATTGTGATTCTCTTCACAATATTATTTGTAAAGAAATAACTTTATAAAGAAGAAAAACATCATTAAGTTACATTTTTAATCATTTATATCATTCTGTTTTTGTACAGAGTCATAAATATTTAATAGTCTATTAACTACCTCACAATAAGACTTACACTTATATTTTTTTCTAAAGTCTTGTAACTCTTCAAATGCTTCTAATGTAACTCGGACTTTAGGAAATTTCTTTTCATCTTCAATGAATTTTTTGTCTGTTTTTTCTTCAAGACTTACTTTCTTTGGTTTAGTTTCTATAGTCCCTTTGTAATTATCGTCTTTTAATTCTTTTAGCTCTTTACTAAATTTTTTAGGTGTTTCAGTTTGAGTGGGGATATGGTTTAATTCAGATTCATCAACAACTTCTATGACGAGATTTCCTTTAACTAGGACTTTGACAGGTCGAAAACAATTCATAAAATAAAAATAGTTGTTTAATGAGATTTCGAGTGGTTTCGAGGTAATTTTAAACCCACAAACACTAACAAAAGTTCTATTTTGTAGTTGCCAAAAAGAAAATGAGAAAATAAAAAACAAAAATAGAAAATGAAGTCATAAATTACAAAATAAAAAATAAAGAAAATTCATACAACGTCTCTATAAATTCTAGGTGTTAAGCATGGAGTATAATGATCATTTAATGCAGTTCTTGGAGGAGAGAAAGTACTTAATCTAACAGAATGTATTGATATTTTAGATGAATTTTTAATAGTCCTCACAGAGTCAGAATGGAAAGGCATTAATGGAGAATTTTGTTCATCAAAACTAATTGAATGAACTAAAGGTTTTTTGGTTTCTAATGGTTTTAAAGTTTTAAATAATTCAGGTGAATATTTATCAATTAATCCAATGTCAAGGTTTTGTGTATTAATTGAATATACTATAATAGTTGAATGGTCTAATTTACCTGGTAAACCATCTCGTCTTCTTTTTGTTGGATTATTTTGATGAAATTCACGTACTGTTTGAGTTATTCCAATAGTATAACTACATAATTCTTCAACTAATGAATTTAAATTTGCACTTCGTTTAATTCTTATTCCAAGAATTTCATTCATTAATTGATCATAAGGTTTTTTCTCTTTAATTATAGTAGGGTCAAAGTTATCATACATACCATCAGTAAGGGCAAATATTAAATCACCCTCTTCACACTCACAAACTGCTAATTGACTTCCATTAATAATGTCTATTCCTAGTTGATTATTTCCTAAAGCCGCAATACATTCTTTAGTTTCATCAATTGAATGATGACCAGTTCCTATTATTTTTTTTACTTTACACTCTCTTAAAGAGTAATGAAACAGTCTACAATCACCAACAGACAAAACAACAGTGACTTGTTGTTCATCTATTAAAGTACAAGATAATGCTACAAGAAGGGTTGTTTGTGCGTTATTATTAGGATATGACGAACAGATCTATAAATGAATTTCTTTCAAGTCTTTGAAATATTGAGAGTTTGAATAAAAATAGAACAAACAATTTGATGTGCATTTGCTATTGTTTCGACTAACAAAGAAGCAATTTCTCTTAAAGTGCTGACTGTTGTTATATTTGATATAACAAATTCTAATGAACTTGTTACTGCTAATTTAGCTGCAAATGAAGGTTTATCTCCCCATCCACAACCATCTGCTAAAGCAATGAATGTTGCATTACTAAATCTAACAATTCCAGCCTTATCACAATTAGGCTCTCCTTGTTTTACTCCATTAATAATTGGGTAAGTAGATATTGAAGCCATTGCAAAGTGTTGATCTCTTGATTTAATTGATAAAGTATCAGTAATAAGATGTTTAGAATATTGTTTGTTATTAATTCTTTTGATTTCTTTTTTAGGGATTGTTTTAATTTCTTTTTGAAATATCTTTTTAAAATTGATAGAGTATGTTTGATGCATTTTCTAACAAAATGTATTTTGAGTTATTTTTTTTGTTCTTCTCTATTTTTAGCTTTTTTTATTTTGTTTTTTATTTCATCACAAACTTTAAAATATCTTTGTTGAAATATTATTACTTTTTATTCTATTGTCATCTCATGA
>NW_008578098.1:0-395 GCF_000257125.1 Entamoeba nuttalli P19
GCATAATTAAAAAGGCATTCAATTAAAATGAGTAATGTCTGTTTGATAATAGCCTTTACGAACAAGAGTAAGTAAATGGACTAAAGCTTTAGAATCAATTAAATTAGCCTTTATATCATTAATAAGGAAGTCGAGCCATAAAAGCAAGCAGTTGTTTGGTTTGAGATTATACTCGTGGTCCCAAATACGGAACCAATACACCAAACCATAAAGTATTATCTCAGTAGTTTCATCAATGGCTCGACTAAATTGCCGCCTGACTTCTAGAGCAATAGTACTGAGAAGAACAGATAGTTTGAACTTGGAACGTCTATAGTCCATTGAATGCCAATAACATTATTTGATGCGTTTAAATAACAAATTAGTGGCTGATATGAGGTAGTATATGAGGTAAT
>NW_008578099.1:0-307 GCF_000257125.1 Entamoeba nuttalli P19
AAAAAATATAGGTTAAATGTTTGAATATATCTTGTATTTTTAGTGTTATTTATCTTCTGTTTATATGTGTGAATATTGTTAAATATCTTTATTAATGATAAGGTATATTATTTTGTTTTTAATACCATTATAACTATTGAATAATAATGTTATGCAATATAGTTTGATTATTAAATGGTATATGAATAATTCATTTTATTTATATTTATGTTGTTGTTTAACTACTCTTTCAATAATTATACCATTGAGTACTTGTCATATATTATTTATTTATGTTTTAGATGAAATAATTTTGTTCTTTTAATAA
>NW_008578100.1:0-940 GCF_000257125.1 Entamoeba nuttalli P19
TAATAGATAAAATCATTTCAATTGAAGAAAAAAGAAGGAAACGAGAGAACAAGATGAAAAGAATAGATGTTATGGAGAAAGAAAGGAATAAACACAATTGAAGATATAATCAAACAAAAAGAAGAATGGACAGAAAAAAAGAATAGACAATATATTATTTGATTCAGACATTGATGATGGAAAAGTTGATACATCAGTATTTATCAAAGAATAAAATGAATAAAGCACATATCAAAGAATAAAGAATAAAGAACATATAACGAAAGAATAATGAATAAAGAACATATAATAGTTATTGAAGGTACAGAATGAAATGAAATTATGTATTGAATAAAGAACATATAATAATTATTATTGAAATGAAAGAAGGAAATAAATTTGGAGGATATGTTAATTAAAAATTGATAACAGTATTCATGGTTGGATAAATGATTCACAATCATTTGTATTTTCATTAAAATCAAATGGGAAGAATGAAAAGAATGAATAAATTTGATATTGAACAATCAAAATCTGCATTTAAATTATATAATAAATCAGATATTCGTTTGTTTGAATTTGGACTTGGTGATATTGATGCTTATAAAGAAAAAAATAAAACAGAATCATATTGTGAACAAAATTCATTTGAATATAAAGGAATTAAAAATGAACTTTGTGGAAAAAAAACGTTTCACACCAAAACGAATCATAGTAATAAATGTTTCACACCAAAACGAATCATAGTAATTGTATAGTTTCACACCAAAACATTTCATAGTAATTGAAATGAAATGATTCAACCTTGATGAATTGAAATAAAAAAAGAACCAATGAACATATAGTGTGATATTCATATTTCATGTGGATTAAATTCACTAACGAACTGATTTAATTTATGTCATAACAACAAAAGGTTACTTAATGTTAATTGATTATTAGATTGATTTGATGTTTCATT
>NW_008578101.1:0-2493 GCF_000257125.1 Entamoeba nuttalli P19
AAGAAATCATTAGTTTGTTTATTGACTTGGGTTGTACATTTTTCAGTTGTGAATCCTTTCAATTGGTCAATAAGTTCACCAATTTTAATAGCCTTAGATATATCAATCATCTTATTCATTTCGTCTTCTTGAAGTATATTTTCTTTTGTATCATCTATTTCTTCTTCTTCTTCAAAAATTTGACACATTTCTTTTAAGAAGAATTTTAAATAAGGAATAGCAGGTTTACCATATGAAATGCTGTAATTTGAATTTTGAATTTCCCCTTGAATATCTATTAATTTAAACATTAATTCATTTTCTTCTTGTGTCCTTTGTGCTATAGTTTTTTTCATACGAATTACAGCATAATGGGTTAATCCATTAACAATAGAATTAAATGAATTAAAATTCTTAATTTCAATACATTTAATTGCCAATTGAAGGAAATTTTTAAATGCCATTTCTCTAATCATTTCATTTTTTTGATTAATTATAGAATAAGCAACCCAATTAGTAATTTTTTGATTCCATTTATAATATAGTTCAATATTAGAATTTGGTCTAGTAGTTGAAAAGATGTTAATGTAATAGTCTTTTGGTTGTAATAGTTCTAAGAATGAAAATTCACAAATCATTAATTGATTTGCAATTTCTAAGAAATCTTTATTTAAAATTGTTACTGAATAACTTGATGGTGCCATCCAATCAGGTAATTTCATTGACTTTCCATCAATAGAAATAGGAGCTGGATCAAATTTCATTTGAAAAGTAGGTTCATTTTCATTACTGTGAGTATTTGAAAGAGTTTTTTTTACTTTTTCAATACTTTCATTCAACGTTTCTCCATCTACTTTCTCTACATAATCAAGTACATCTTTGATAATACTCAATGACTTCTCTGTAAATTCAACTCCACATTCTTCAATCCAACTTTGTAATGCTAACAATAACGTATTACTTGGATGAGTTAATAGCTTAGCTGTTAAACATTCAAATATTTTATCTTCATGAAATTCTACAGGATAAAACAAAGATGAACACCAAAGAGTTTTATTGAAAGGAAATTCACTCAAAACATCAATAATAGTCAACACGTTATGAACTAATATAATTTTATTTCCTTCTGTACTTTGTAATACTATACAATTTTTGTTATCCTCTTTAGGTTTATAATGTTCAACAAATTGTTCAATACAATGAGTTTCTTCAATTGGTACAGATTGTAGTTTTTTTAATGCTTCAGTTAATTGTTCTGATGTCATTAAATTATCTTAAACGTTTTTAGTTCAAAGATCTAACAAAAATCTAAAATAAGTCTATTCAAAGAAAAGTCTCACTTATCAAATACTCTAAAAAATCTTTTCCCAAGAGGTTTTGGTTATTTAATTACTTATACCTAAACACCTTTTATTTTACTTTACGCTTTAAGTTTGTAAAATTAAATATTAATTTTACATAAAAGTTACTTCCCCTTACCAAAAAACTTGTATTGTTCTATGAGACTTTCTATCTATATAATCAACAAATTTGTTCACAATACCAAATTCAATTGAAGCCAATGTAGTTCTTGTTAATGTATCATATTAATTATCTCATCTATTTCATTTTTATTAAACAAAGTGGATTTGTTGATTTTTATATTTTAAGACAAGTGAATTACTAATCCATATTTATTATTGTATTGTGTATTTGTTTGTATTAATCTTATTATTCATTAATTTTGATTTGATATTTTATTTCTTCATATAGTAGACAATATATTTTTCATTTACTCTGATGTTGTTTCTATCATTCACTTTATTATTACTTTGATGTATTTGATTAACTTCATATTCAACACTACTTGTGTGATAAAATAATAATTCATTGATTTATCTAACATTTGTAATAATTATTTAATCTGTTTTGTTTAATTGATAAAACAATACAATAATCAATGGATATGATAATTAGTATAAATAAAAATGGATAAGAATATTATATAGCTTAAAACGACTAAAGAGAAGAATGACTATTTTAACAGTGAAGTTAACAAAAGTGTTATTACTTCAATTTATAAAAGATGTAATCCAATTATTTTCTCTACATAAATATATAAAATAATATATAATTACCTTCAAATCACATATTATTTTCATTAGTATAACTATTGTTTATTATTCATAATATAATGTACATACAATAATGAATGAATTGATATAAAATCATATTTCAACCATTTTGTTAATTGTCAATTATGTTAATAATTGAAAATATTGGTATTAATTTTAGTCAATTTCTCTTTTGACTTTTCTTTCTTAACATTTTTATTAATAAATAAAAATTAGTTTAATTTTAAAATAAATAACAAAATGAAAAAGTGAAAAATCAATATCGAATTTAACAATAATTAAAAAAGAAAAAAAGAAATATACTAATAAATAATAATAAAATGTTATAATAAATATAATTTATTTTATAATCACATTTTTATCTACCAAAAAAAAATTCTATTTATAATAAAAATAAGTA
>NW_008578102.1:0-752 GCF_000257125.1 Entamoeba nuttalli P19
TTGATTTTCATTAAAAGTACTTACTCTTAATTGATTAATTTGATGAACAAGAGACAAAACTCTTTGTTTCATTTCTAGTTGAGAAGTCATACGAAGTTCAATCATTCGATATCCCTCATCAGAAAGATAACCATATAAACTTTCCCAGTCAGTTTTAAGATAATCAATAAGTGGAATAACAAGATTTTGAGGAAGATCCATTATGACATCTGATTCATCACAATAAAATTTCTAAAATAATAAGAAGAATGTAATGATATTCATAATAAAAAAAAGAATATTGAAACAAACAGAAATTTGAATGATATAATTGTTAAGTTTAGTTTTTAAATCAATACATTTTGTTGCAATCCATTCTTTCCAAAATGGACAAGGAAGTGTTTTATTTGAAGGAGAAATTATTTCATGAAAACATTTTGAGACATTTAATAACGTGTTTAAATGTTGTGATGAAATAACTTTCATTAATTCTTCAATTATATCATTAAAAGGAATAAGAAACATATTTAAATACATATATTTCATTACTATGTCAGGATTAGTTTTATATAATAATTTATAAATTGTAGACCAAGTATATTTAATATAAATAGGAACAATAGAATCGTCAGTCATAAGAGAAACAATATCTTCTAAAATTGACTTAAATGCAACCATATTTTTTACTGTTTTTGATGATTGACAATCATCTAACTAATAATATGAATATTATTTTATGTTAGTCAAATGAATTTCAATTTTTAATATATATA
>NW_008578103.1:0-1700 GCF_000257125.1 Entamoeba nuttalli P19
GAACCTAATAATAACACCATTTCCCTGAGGCACATCACTTGCTTGAACAACTTCTACTCCACATTCATTTAAATTTTTAATAAAGTCTGGTGTTGGTGGATTACCAATTAATACAAAAACTTTCTTTGCATTTGGGATACTTTCTAAATTCATTTTAAATTGACCATAAACCATTGCCTCTGATTCTTTCCATTTTTTTATTTGAGGAAAAGAACCACCAAGCAATAATACATCTCTTTCATTATTTTTTTCACTTTTAAATACTTTAGAACACTCTCCATCATAATTAAAGTTAGTAAGGTTAAAATAACGATCCATAAACCAATTTTTTGAATCACTATTTCGTTTGTAAATATTATTTTTTGAATTACTGAATAAAGTTATCCCAAATAATAAGCATACAATTAAAATAAATAACATCACTACAGACTGGAATAACAATCCAAACTGTCTCATAGATAATTTGGGTTTAATTTTATTTTCAAGATATAATTCTTTCTTTTATTTTCTAGATGGATTTACTTCTGTTTATATAAAAAATCTTAGGGTTTAGTTTGTCTTCCTTTCTTTTTCTGTGGAGTTGTATGAATATAAAATTTATGTATTACAAGTCCTATTGTTTAAGTAATAACTTAAAACTTATCTTTATTTTGTTTGTTCTTTATTTCTTTTCCTTTAATGCGATGTCTTAAAAACGTGAATATTCTTTTTTTGCAGTATTTATTTGTTATATCTCTAAGTATTAAAATAAAAATATAATTTTCTGCTATATGATGAAAAAGGCTATCTATAAATATTTAAATACCGCCAATATTATTGCTTATCAATCTACTGTTTTTCTTTATCAAATATAAGTTTGGGGAAAAAAATGAGTATAGAAGAATGATGTGATTAGTATTAATATAATAAATTTTAATAATAAATATATTATAATAATCTAGATTTATTTTTAACTAAAGAAATAAAATTCTAATTTTTTTATTACTATTCTTTAATAATATTTTATAACTTTTTCTTTTTCCAATAAAAAACATAAAAAAAAGAAAAAACTCATTTATTCATTATTTGTTGTTAATTTTTTTTAGTTAGTTTGAATATAAATTGGTGTTGTGTATTACAAAATCTTTCGAAACAGAAAAGAGTTTCAATTAATGTATTTCATATTTCTTATGGTGGTCTCATCTCATTTAGAAATGTAATAAATAGACAGTATGACTTGGAAAGATAAATAAATGGTTAAATATTTTAGAAAGTGTTAAAGACTAATATAAACAAAACATTATGATAAACACTTTGTTTATATCTTTTAGTAACACTAGTAATTTACGACTTTCTACTTCACATTCATTAAAGTATAAAGACTTTTGTGGTTTGTTTAAAAAGAGTAAATAACTTGTAGTTCAGTAGGATAGTCTAGTAACCTACGTTGGTTGATTCATGATATTATATTTATTGAATGGTTTAATAAATAATTCAATTAATAATTAACTAATGAATAACATTGATTGAAATATATTAATTCTTTATAGTTATCCAAATTCCAAAGTAATAAGAATGAAAGTACAGAAAAAATTTGAATAAAACAAAGATACACAGCTATGAGAAAAAATAATTCATAAAAATTAAATAAAATATTATAAGGTAAAATAAGAAACAAGAATGAAAAATACTAAGCAATTAATTAAGTGTTAATAGAACTA
>NW_008578104.1:0-222 GCF_000257125.1 Entamoeba nuttalli P19
AATTATAACATTGAACAAAATATATTGTTTAATTTATTTATCTATATAATATGATTGATTTTATGAATAAAAATTTTTCATTAATATTATTAATTTATTATATCATTATTTAACCGAAATTAACTGATAATATGATTAACTTATATTTATTTATAAATACAATAGTCTCATTTGACAATTAATCATTTTTGGTTGTATTTAAATTTTGATAACATTTAATAA
>NW_008578105.1:0-1319 GCF_000257125.1 Entamoeba nuttalli P19
AATAAAATACCTAAAAAAAACTTTTGTTTCATTAGTACAATTAAATCTAATAAGATAGCATCACTTCATTACTTAATTTTATTTGTTTTTAGAATATTTTGATTTAAAAAGAAATCTTATATAAAAACATTGAAAATAACTGTGGTTTGTGTTAATTCTTATTTGTTTTGGAAATACATTCTTCAAAATATCCTCAATTTTTGGATTGTTTAAGTTTAAATGTCATAAAGAAGAGACAAGATATATCATTGTTTTTAATCATCCAAATACCTTAAATAACTAATAAAAATGTACTTTTGTATAAATAAAATTGAGATAAAAAGATGAATATATTTTGGTTTGTTCATTTTTATAAGTCAATTAGAAATGTTCATAAACTTACTGCTAACAATCTCATTTGACCAGACAAATGAAGATCTTGATTCATATAATTTTTTTGTTCATTAGAAAGATATGCTTTGAGTTGTATTGACGCAGAACAACTTAATGGATATGTTGAATAATAACAATATAATACATACATTCCTGCTGAGTCTGTTGAATAACTTGAAATATACCCTTCTGTACTCTTCAAAAATGAGACAATTTCATTCAATGTTTCCATTACTTGTTGTTGTGTCATTGATGATGCAAATACAAATACTGCTGTAAACAATAAATCAACTGAGTCATATTGTAAATCAACACGATGTTTTTCTCTTACATTTGGAACAGGTGTTATAATTTGGTCTTTAGAATATGGAATGACATCTTCTGGTAATTCTCCTTTAATTCTAGCACATAACTCAAATCCATTAGAAAGGATTGGTGGTATTCCTGGTAATTGATCAACAACCAATATTAATCTACCATGATGATGATCTCTACTACTTGTGCAATGGCTTCTACATTGGTCAAGAACATAAACAAATCCTTCATCTGTTTGATAAGGTCCAATAGCTCCAGTATTTGAAACACCAATTTCAACTACTTCTTTATTAGACGAGCACCAACATGTAGTAATATTTGTAAACATATCATTTTCTTTTCTTATCTTTGCTTTAGTAATAGCAGAAAGAACTTCTTCTCCACTAAATTCAATACCAAAACTTGTATTTATTGTTAATTTTATAATAAATGGTCTAAATCGATAAATTTTTGGATTTACCTCTAATTTTGCAATTGGTGGAGTAAAATTAATCGGATGAACTTTTGATTTCTTTATTTCTTCTTGTAACATTTCAATTTCATGTTGTAATTTTAAATTTTCATTATTTAATTCTTCAATTTCTTTTTGAGAATATGTGTGTTGTTCATATCCAGGATGTGCCACTGAAACA
>NW_008578106.1:0-405 GCF_000257125.1 Entamoeba nuttalli P19
CAGAAGTTACATCACTTAAAGATTGTTTTTCTTGATGTTAATCATTAAGAACATTTAATATACCAACAAGTGTTAATGAAATAGGAAATAGATGTTTTGAAAGATGTTCTTCATTAAAATCAATTAATATAGAAAGTGCAAAGTTTATAACCACAGATAATGTATTTTTTATGAGCCTTCATTAAATCGTTTTGAAATACCAAAAAAAATTTAGAAATAATCAATGGAAAGAGTATTGAAAAGAAAGACATTAATGAATTTATTATACCAACATCAATTACTAAAATAGCTGATTATTGTTTTTTTGGTTGTTCAACATTAAAATCAATTACTATTCCAACATCATTTATTGAATTGGGATTTGATTGTTTTTCATGCAGTGACTCATTGAGTAGTATTACTATC
>NW_008578107.1:0-382 GCF_000257125.1 Entamoeba nuttalli P19
TTTTTTGATTCATACGAAGTTTTATTTGATTCATTCTCCTTCAATAAGTCAATCAACTAACTAAACAAATCAAAAGTCTTGAATATAAGAAAGAAAGGATAGTCCAAAGTAGCACATTAATTAATAGACATTAAACAATTCCATAATTTAATGAAATTGGTATTTTTTATTATTGTTTATTATTTATTATTTTCATATTTTCTTTATAATGAAACTCTCAAATATTAATATCAAATGAGTTCTTTGAGACGTAATACCTCTTATCTCGGACTTTCTCCAAGAATTTCCAGATTATCAAGGTCAAATTCCTGTTCATCAAAACTTACACCAAGAACTAGACTTGCAAATGATAATAATGCATGGACTTCTGTTTGTTTTTTTT
>NW_008578108.1:0-5945 GCF_000257125.1 Entamoeba nuttalli P19
TATCCATAATATCAAATTATGAATATATCTAATAATGGCCTTTTTATTCTATAAATATATTTCATTTGATATTATTACTGTCAGAATAACTATTATTCAACTAATTTAATAATTCATTCTTGTTAATTAATTATCATTGTTTCAACAATTTAACATAAGTCAGTTTTTAAATTTTAATATATTTTCTAGTATATCACTTTATATAAAATGTCTTATCATATGATGTAATATTTATACTAAATTATAATATTGCTATTATTTTCAGAATGAAATGAATCTTCTAATTTTTGTGTCCTAGTATTACATATTTTTATAGCTTTAATTTTTTACATAATTATTGTATAAATTTCATTTTTATACTCTATTTCCTCATGACTATCATATTCTTTATTATAAGTAGATTAAATTGTTTTCTTTTAGATAAATTAATGAATTTCTGTATTGTTTTTTTTTGTTGATCATTTCAACAGTTTTAGTACAAATATTAGTAAATGATATGAAGTATTTATAAAATATAAGTATAACATTATTAATATAAACCAAGTTATATATAATGTATATACTCTATCTCTAACATATAATAAAGAATATTAATCATTCAATTACATAAATATCTATTTATTATTTCATTTGTTTTTATTATAAATTTATATAACCTTTCTATTATAGTTTAGTTTTTTATTTAATCTATTTCATTCATTGTTTGGAAGTATAAATTTTGATTTAAATTTCAATCAAATTTTATTGTCATATTCTTTTTTACTTTTTTATTCCTATTCATCTTCACATAGTTAGTATTTGAATAAAAATTATGGAAGTATTAATTTTTATATTTATGCCTTTTGTTTTTACTCAATTATTTAATGATAATTTTCATCATATTTAAGATTTTTTCAATTAATTTTATATCATTTATTCATTTTGGTTGTTGTTTAATTGACTTCTATAATTAACTAATAATTCCCCATCATTAACAGAGTATTTCTCATTATTCAATTAACTAGAAATAGTATTGTTTAGAAATAATTTAGAGAAGTATTAGATTTTCTTAACAAAGAAAGCCTCATTAAATAAAAATAATCCATTAAGAATGATCTACCATTTATGTTTTTCGTCATGTTGAAGACTGAATGAATAAGTTTCGTTAACACAGTTTATTTCATTTAAAATAGATAACTAAGAAAGCTTCATTAACATAAATAAATTATTTAAAAAACCGCACTAAATGCCCTAAAAAACACAGAAATGGAAAGGAGAAAAAACAACAAAAAAAAAAGAAAATAAAACTAAAAAATTCAAAACGAATAGAGAATGACCAAGTTCATGTTTAATATTAATTACCAAACAACTCCAGGGAATTCAGTTGCTGTTGTTGGTTCATGCAAAGAACTTGGTGAGTGGGAACATGGAGCAAAGATGAGTTGGACTTCGAGTAACAATTGGAAAATAGCATTAGATATTAAAAATATGCCATTTGAATATAAGTACCAAATAATAGATAGCACTGGAAGAGTATTAATTTGGGAAGCAACACAAAATCGTATGTTTTTAACGAACGCTATTATTGACCAAAGTCGTTCTGTGACAATTAATGATGTTTGGGAACAACCATCTAATACTCATATAGAGTTAAAAGTTTGTTTAAAGTAATTTCTGTCAATTAATAATAACATTTTAAAAGTAATCTTTAATAAAGAGGCCTTTATTACTTTTTTTAAAGTAAAGAGTAACTTTAGTTTTTAATTAATCAATCAAATAAATCTAACTATTTTAGAGAAAAGAAAATGTTACTGGATTAAAACGAGCAAATAGCAAAGATTGGGAAATACCTTCTCAGTGATTGTAAGCTTTTTTTTGGTGTTGAATTTCTTTATAATGGTTTGGTTTCTTTTTTATCAACAATTTTAGAAAGAAGAAGAAGAAAAATGAATTAAGGAGAAAATATTATAAAAATTCAATTTAAAGAATAGTTAAAATTTCTTTTCTTAATATTTCTAATTGATCTGAAAAATGTTTCTTTAAATTCATTCTCTTTAATTTAAATGATGGGGTAAGAAGATCATTTTGTGTTGAAAATGGTTCATCAATGAAATAGACATTTTTAATTAGTTCATAACTTGGAACATTTAATCCTTTTACATAACTATTAATCTCTCCTAAAATATCTTTTTTCATTGATGTATTTAATATTTTAATAATATCTTCTTTTGAATTATATTCAATTCCTTTAGTTTTTAACCATGGTTTAATTATATTAAATTCTGGTACTATAATTCCTACAATAAAAGAATCAGTACTTTCTCCATGAATAAATGTTTGTGAAACAAATGGACAAGAGTCATATTTACCTTCTAATGGCTCAACAGCAATATACTCTCCTTGTGCTAATTTAAATAGATTTTTCTTTCTATCAATAATAATTAAAGAACCATCTTTAGCAACAGAACCAATATCCCCTGTTTTAAAATATCCATCTTCAGTAAACGCATCTTTGTTTGCTTCGTCATTGTGGTAATATCCTTTAAATATTGGACCTCCACTTAATTCTATTTCTCCACATGGGACTTTATCTTCTACAAAATACTCTAATTCTGGAACACTAGTTAAACGTAATTTAACTCTGTCACAAGGACTTCCACATGATAAGATTTGTGGATCGTTCATTCCTGGTAAACAAGTTGTACAACCTCCACATGATTCAGTTAGTCCGTATGATTGCATAATATAAGCACCAGTACATACTCTAAGCCATTCATATAATCCATAAGTTAAAGGAGCTCCTCCATTAAAAATAAATTTTAATTTACCACCGAATTGTTCTTTAATTTTATAAAAGACGATATTATCCCAATCAATGTATGTTGTTGTGTTTGATCGAAGAGCATTAAGTTTGAAGTAAAAAGCTATATCAAATATTCTTTTAACAACACATCCCATTTCAAGATATTTTTGATGAAACGTATCGTAAATTCTTTGAAGTACTCGAGGAACTGTACCGAAATATGTTGGTTGACATAACTTTAAATCCTCTACCAATGAAGATATTCCTCCTGAAATAAAACCTACTCTTCCTCCTCCATACATAAATCCTTGGGATGTTTGTTGTTCTAGAACATGGGCACATGGAAGATAAGAAAAAATTGTTTCATTTCTTATTGGCCCTGTTGTAAAGATTTGAGTTTCATTAATAGAATTAATTCCATGAGAAAATGAATAAAATGTATGAATAGCTCCTTTTGGTGTTCCAGAAGTTCCAGATGTAAAAACAATCAAACAAATATCTTCCATTTTTGGTAAAATACTTTCTACAGTATGAGACCTTCCAATATTTAATAAGTCTTCAAAGTATAAAGTATTTGAAGGTGCAATAAGATTTTCTACTTCTTCATGGTCAAACAAAATAAATTTAAGAGTTGGATTTCTCTTAGACAATGACACTAAAGTATTATCAAGAGAACCAATAACTATATTTATTTTCATTAAGTCAACAATATAATCTATTGCTTTCTCACCTAAAGTAGCATATAATGGAACTGGAATAATACCATTCTTTTGCATTGCATATTGAGCGATATACCACTCATACCTATTTCTGCTAATAAATCCAATAGCATCTCCTTTTTTAAGGTGGAATTGATATAATAATGCATTAGAAAAAGAATCAATCAGTTCAATAACAACTTTATTCTTTAACCAAATATAATTTCCAAAACCTTTTCCATTCTTTCGTTCTCTATACCCATAAAAGTCATCTTCAGGGTGTGAATCACATCTTCTTTTTATACATTCATAAGCAGTATGTGTTCTAATAAATTCATTAACTTTTGGATCTCCACCATTACTGCACATAGAACGAGTAATAAAATAATAATGACCATCTTCTATATAACCTGTCTTCTCATTCATGCTGTTAGTCATTTATTTATCTTATAAGTTTCTTCTTAACATTTTTTTATTAATTCTAGTATTATTTTGCTTCTTCTTTCATAATAGTTTTTTTTAATTATATTATTATTTCAAATTAAATATTTCTTATTTTTTTTATAAAATATTTTTTGTTTCATGGCAAAAAATACTTCTTCATCTATCTTTTCTTATTTTTTTTAGAGAAAAAAGTATGTGTGGAAACCATAAAAAATTCATCATTTCATGTTTTAGATATAAAATACCCAAAAAAGATATTCTTATTCTATCTTTTTCTTTTTGAAAATATTTACGTTTGAGTTAAAATATATTTCTAAGAATGAAACACAACTTTTTAAAGTTGTATATTTAAAGAATTGGTAAATGGGCTAGCCGACATAGATCAGTACATGAATGACTTTTTAATGAGTTTATTACTTCTTTGTATTTTAATCCATTTGATAAAATTTGATTAAAACGAAGACTTTCATGAACAATATGACAGTCATTAATAATAAATTTTTTATTTTCAATTGTCTTAACTACAAAGTCAAATAGAACTAGTCGTTTAGCTGTTCTAAAGAATGAGTAATGTGTTACAAAAGTAAAAAAGGAGTCAAGGTATGTATTTTGTTTAAAAACATTGTGTTTTAATAATCCAAACATTTCTATTTCTTCATTTTCATATTTTTTTCTTATAAACCATTTAGGAATTCCTTTAGAAAGACTTTTCAATTGAGTTAATGATATTGAACCAGGTTGGATCTCATCACTCCCAATAAAGATTTTACCAAAATCTACAGAAAACATTTGGTTTTTTAATATTCCACTGACCTCATTAATAATTCTTTTAGTAATTGCTTCTACTTCTATACGTTGAACATAGAAATCAGTAATTCTTCCTTTCATTTCTCTGAATTGAACAAGTTCTATTGGGATAAGGTTATCAATTATTCCTGAATTAACTTCCCAATTTCCTTGATTATAACTACTTTCATTAGTAATAGTTATTTCATGGTGTTCTACATTCATTGTTTCACAACACCCAAATGCACTAAATAATGTGTCATAATTTAAATAGTCATTATCAATAACTAATGTTATTCCACTTATTTGATGAATATGTTTTATTAGATTTTCACTTATTTCATTAACCATATAATCTTCGGTCATCTCAATACATTTATTTTCTGTGATATGACCATGACTTCGTTCTACAATCAATTGTTTCAGTTCAGGATATTTATTAGTAAAATACAACCAATAGTCATATCCCAATAATGCAATTTTATCAAATGTTCTTTCATATTCTAAGTCGTGAGGAACACAATTTTTTTCTTTAAGACTTTCTACACCCTTACGATAACCAAAATGAATAACAAAAATATCTCCACCATTATTTTGTATTGGAACGCAAGAACTAAGAGCTCTATTAACGAAAGCTTTTGACGTATTCAATGAAAGAACGTTTTCATTAAATAATTTATGAATTTTTGTTTTAAGTAGATTAATTTCGTCTTTTGAAAATAGTTCAACTTCAATTTTATTATTATTATAACTAATAATCATAATTTGTTCAATTGAGTGTTGACAAATCCTAATAATACATTGTATTCTTTGTATTATTTTCTTTTGATACTCAATTGGGAATAACGTATCAATAATAAATATTATTGTCGGTTCAACAGATCCGATTAATTTTTTTATTAATGGAAGTTCTGTAGTATTTGGACTATTTTTAAATACGTTCACATTCAATTCTATTCGTTCTAATGAATTAATTAATTGTTCATTACTACAATAGGCTGTTTCTAGTGTTTCTATTGTATGGAAACTCATTTAAACTAAAAAGCTTTTTTTCAGTTTTTCAAAAAATTATTCATTTTGGTTATATATAACATAATTTTATAAAAATAGAAACCCTGAAATTTAAAAAAATAATAATAAAAAATCACAAAAATAAAATCACAAAAAATGAGGAGACAAAAACCTATTACTGAGAGAAGAAGAACAAATAAAAAAAAAAAAAAAAAGTCAATTAT
>NW_008578108.1:5955-8862 GCF_000257125.1 Entamoeba nuttalli P19
CGTTAAACTAATTGAGTTAATAACCGATGCGATTGATTATTGTTTTTTCATTTACGTTTTTATGGATAAATAAGTTTTTGTTAAAAAGAATATTTGAATTAATAAGTATTAAGAAAGAATAACGTTTATTGAAGGAAAGAAAATAAGTTCATTTATTTTTTATTTGTCATGATAATAAGTTGTTTTAAGTCATCAAATAACTTCTTTTATTTTATTAGGGGTTTGTTTAATGAGCAGTGGTTAGTACATGAATTGTTTTAAAAGTTTCTCATTAACTGTGTCTCGTTAAAATATTTACATTTCATTAAAAGTTTTATTTTTTGATATAAAATCTGTTTGATTTAAGTTAATAACTTTAACTAAATAATATTCATGTTTTGTAATTAAAGTACACATACATAATATTTATGTAATTATGTCCAGAATACATACATATCTGGTTTCAAAGATAATACTTAAATCATCTTTGAAGTAGGATATTATTAAGTCATTTTATTATACCTTTTAAATAATAAAATCATTAAGATTTTGTAATGTGAAGGTAACTTTTTTTAATTTTTGAAGAATTGTGTCTAACCTTTTTGTGTGTTTATTTTCATTGTTTTGTAATGTTATTTATTCATTTAACTTATTTTTCATGTTGAATGATACTCTCTTTATCTAATTCTTTATTTTTTATTATTAGTATCATTCATCAATTGAAATATTTTAACTTTAATATCTATTTATTTGAACAATGTGTTATATCATTGAATATTTTGTGGTAATATATTTATTTCCGCCATTCTTTTTTCATTTCCATTCACCATTTATGTTGAACAATGTCAATTATATAATACTGACAATCTTATTTTTGGAACAATTATACCTACAATATATTTTATATAAATCATTTGTTTATTTCAATCATCATTAATATTAGTCCATAACAAAATGATTATTAAAACAATGCTTGTTTGTTCTGTAATAAATAGTATAATATAGTTAATATTCACATAATCATTTAGAATATTATAGAGTAACATAATAATATTTAATGTAATAAATAAGAGTATTTTTGTTGAATATTGTTATGTTGATTCATTCAAATAATATAGGTTTTATAAAAATACTCTTTAAGCTTTGTTATCTTTCTTTATTATGTTTATATGAATGATTTAATTCATTACTTTTTTTATCTTTTGAAGTATTTTTCTTTAATAAGATTGTCTTAGTTTTAACTATAATATTTTATATATTTTCATGATTTTCTTCAGTAGTTGTTTTCAATTTTATAATTATTATGCTCAGTTATGAGATTGATGGAGATTTAATTTTTCTAGTTTTTTCTTTAATATTAATTTTTTTGTTTCATTTAGTATCATAGACTACTAACTACGTTTATTTCAAATCTATGTTCTTATATATTTCTTCTCAGATTAATATTTAGATCATTTTCTTATTTAGTTTTTGACACTCTTATGCAACTTTGACATTTTCACTTTCTATGAATAATGTATCTATTACAAGTATTGTATATATTGTTTTGACTCTTTAAATATAAATAAAATAAATAATAAGAAAGAGATTATTGAATATCAAAATCATTTATAATTACATTTAAATAGTAATGATTCATTTTTATATTTCCCACATTTAAAAAATTTAATATAAGTATAACTTTTATTCTTCTATTCATATTTCTTCCATTATTTATGCGAAGTGATTGTTTAAATGAAACAAACAAATGCAATTATTTTAACTGTTTATTTATTAATAAAACACTTGAAATTAATTTAAACCTTTAAATAATTTCATTTTTATTCCTTTGTTATTTACTGTTCATTCATTGTATTTTGAATGAGCTCAATATAATCAGATATTTAATAATTATATGAGATTATGTGCATTAACCATTTTAACTTTAGCAAAAATAATAAATTCAAGTCATTAACAAACGTTATTGAAACATGACCTTTTCTTTTTTTTCTAATTTAACTCCAACTCATCCAATCAAATTAATTTACGTCTTAATTCATATTATTGATTACAAAATATTTGAATACTTAAATAAAATTTTAAATAGGAATATAAACATATATAAATGAATTGATAAAAGAGAATCATAACGTGATAAAGATAAAATAAGTTATAACTATTATATTTGTGATAATAATGAAAGAATGTTCATATCAATAACACAACTCAAAAAAAAGAAAAATAAACAATAATGAATAAGAGTGAATAACATCTGAATAATAAAATCAATGAAATGAGTACAGAGATGAATTGTATCTCAAATGAAAATAATAATGAAAACGATTTTTTAAGTTAGAAAAGAAGAAACAAATAATAAATTAAATATAAAGAATAATTTTATTAATGAATAGTGTTGAATGTGTTGATAATTCCTTTACATTATAAATACTTTATTAGTGTTATTTGCATAATATCTTTTATTTTAATAGTATTTTCGATTATAAATAAATATTAGGACGTGACTTTGATGTTAGATAATAAGTCAATAATGAAAGAAGTGAAATTAAAACAACAAATTTAAATTAATTAAATACTAAAATAAACAATTGAAATGACTGAAATAAATAATATATCATTAATTATAAAATTGTTTCAATTGATAGAAATTTAAGTGAAATATAAAATATGAAAGAACAATAATATGAGTTTTAAATTTACCTTTTTTATACGTATTATTATACACTTGTTTTTCTTTTTCTATTTCTTTTCATTTAATTCATCATTATAATTATTATTTCATCATCATTTTCACATTTGTCATTAGTTTTATTCGTATCAAATTAGAAAATGATTTATTCAACTATAAACGTGAATGAATAAAAAACGTCAATTAATAGATATATCCATTATTAAATATTAATGAATATTGAGAAGTGTTTATTTCAGTTT
>NW_008578109.1:0-793 GCF_000257125.1 Entamoeba nuttalli P19
TCCATAAATGTAATATCTATTAATTTTCTTTACTTTTGTACATCTAACTCTATCTGACTAAGAGCCAACCTCATAACTACTAGGACATAACATACAAGTAGTAGTAATAGAGTTAAAACACTTTTCGACTTACCACCACAAATACTTTTATTTGTTACTATCACATTCAGACATTATTCTTCAATGTAAGAACAAACACTGATTCCTATTTGATAAATATTTCCTCAACAAACTTAGCAAATTCAGATACTTCCTCCATGGCATGCACTTCTTTATCACATTTAACACAACCATCATTACACAAATTATACCCAGTACTTTATGTAGTATATCCATTGGCAATATTACAGTTATTGCAAATGTCTGAACAATTTCCACATTTACCACTATCAATACAATAACCAGTTTCACACTTTGTACACGGTGAATTATTATAGGTTTTATAATGATAAGTTACACTTTGAATTTTATTTTTTTTGGACTTACATAAAAAGTGTTTGACAGTAATACACTCACCAGTTTTACCATCGTATTTATCAATAGCACAATTACTATCACAATATAAGCAACCTTTGTCTTTAAATTCTTTGCAAATACTTTTATCTTGGTAGACATTAATAAGTATTTGGTTGTTTGAAGTATTACAACTGTATATTGAAACAAACTATAACATGCATTGCAATATTCACATTCCCCTTACTTAAACATATAATTGCTTGAGCAATAACGAAGCAATAAGTCAAAATTAAACCCAACACTTGTTGAATTTTTAATACTTTATTCAATTACTTTT
>NW_008578110.1:0-226 GCF_000257125.1 Entamoeba nuttalli P19
TTCTTCTTCTTCTTCTCTTTCTAATTCTAATTTGGATTCTGATTCTTTTAATTCTCTTTCTCTTTCTAATTCGGATTCTAATTCGGATTCTTTTAATTCTCTCCCTTCCTTCCTTTCTTCATTACAATCAACTTCTCCTCCTTCGATTTCTCTTTATCAGTCTATCCCTTCTCATAACACTATTCCTACTCCTAAACCTATGAAATATGATTATAAATATGATTAT
>NW_008578111.1:0-1411 GCF_000257125.1 Entamoeba nuttalli P19
ATAAACCTTCTAATCTTAATCTTGCACCAAGTACTTTTGTTGTTCTATCAATTGTCATTGCCTTTATTTACTTCTAATTGAAGTAATTTTATTTTATCATTTTATTTTAATAATTTTTTGTAAGAATTTAATAAGCACATAAAATGTAAATAGATAATCCACATTTATATGATTCTTTATATTTGGTTATATTTCTATTAATAATATTCATTCCATTAACACAAATAACACAAATAAATATCTTCTTAATAAAGTTATTAGATGAAGTACTTAGGATGAAATTATGGTTAATGTATATAATAAATGTAAATACAAAATATATTATATTATTATACCTTTATTTTTAAACCAGAACATAAAACATAACTGTTCTTTTATTATTCTTTATTTTATTTTTATTTCATATTTGTTATTAATCAAAAGAAATAAACATACTTTTTATTCATTATTCATTGTTGTCATTCTACTAGTTTGGTTTATCTCTATACTTATTATTATCTATTAAAATTCTTATTATCAAATATCTGTCATTTAATCTATTTCTTATTCATATTGTAACTCTTTTTCATTTAACTTTTTAATTATTGAAATTATAATGGTTAGGACTTCATTTTATTGTTTAATCTTCTTGAATATTGGAAATATAAGAATGCTCTTTATCTTTACGACTAATTATTGTAACAATGTCAAGATCTTTATTCATTTATTTTTTTACTTGAGTTATCCGTTATTTCTATTATATTAATAGCGATTCTATTATGCTTAATTAATTGCCTTTTATTGTTTATGTTTTTATGTTCCATTATATTCAAATTATCAAATTACTTTTATTTGTATTAATTAAATTATATATAACATTTCAATGCCATTTCATAATTAAAGCAAATGATTGCTGAATTAGAATAAAAGATGTTGAATTTCATAAAAATATGTAATAACATAATAATGTAATAATGTAAAAATATATAATACAATAAAAAATATACAAAATAATATCTTACACTGATAATTAACAAGAAAATAAATTTATATAGAGTCATTAAAATAAAAATTATAACAATATAGAAGAAATGAAAAGGTTTATTGATTCTATAATTAAAATCATATTGAGAACTTATTAATATACTGATGAATATATCTTAATAAAATACGAGATTAATAAAGTTGAATAAGTAGTACATAAGAGGAATATAACGGCAATGAAAAACCAAATAATTGAAAAAGAAGAGAAAGAAATATATAAAAGGAATAAAAAGAAAAGTAAAAAGGAGAATATGATGAAGAAAGAATAAAAGTAGAAGGTAGAGAAATAAAAATAAAGAAGAAGAAGTGTAATAAAAGAAAAAGAGATTATAATGATATGATAAAAGAAGAAAAGAAGGAAAAAAATAAAAGATGCAAATTTTATTTT
>NW_008578112.1:0-7093 GCF_000257125.1 Entamoeba nuttalli P19
TTTTTTTTTTTTTGATTCTTCATTTATTTTATTTAAATTCCCTTTTTTTGAAGTTATTTAGTTTAATCCCTTCTTTCTTTATTTTGATTTTAATATACTTCACCATTTTTTACAACAAAAAATTTTTTGAATTTCTAATTTGTAAATTCCATCAAAAAATGGTTTTTGTTTGTTCAGTTATTTCTTTGTTGATTTATGTGTTTCTTCTTAAATTTATAAGAAGAATAATTTTCTTCTTTGAAATATCTACGTAATGTATTCTTCTTTGAAATACCTACGTAATGTATTCTGTTTTGTATAACCATCTTGTTTATAACTAAGATATACCATAAATTATGAGAATCAATATATTTAATTCTTTCAAAATAATTTGTTAGTTTGTTTTCAAATTTTTGATTATAACACTACCAAAAATGGAGTTTTGTTATTAAAGAAAAAATAATACACACAATACAATTGATAATACAAATGCTAGAAAGTACTTTATAATTAATGAATTTAACTGAAAAAAGAAACATTTTAAATTATATAGAAATTTATGATTTATTAAAACATTTTAAGTGTCATTGGAATTTAATAAATATTCTATTTAAATAATAGATTTTTGTACCACTTTTTTGGTTTTGTTGAAATTAAAAAAATATCTGTTGAAAAAGAAGAGATGGTGATGAATTTATTATAGAATGAAACAAACTATTTGTATAGAAAAATATGAAAGAGGAGTGATGAATTTAAACATCGATTAAACTGAAGTAATAACTATTAATGGCAAAGTAATTCTTATGGTATTTAATATAGTTTATTATTCAATTTATCAAAAAAAAAATATTCCATATGGAGTTTTTATAAGTGTATAAAGGTCGTTGACAAAAGTGACAAGATAAAGAATCTTCTAATATATTTGAAGAGATATTTAAACTTGAATTAATTAAGTCTCATTCACAAATGAAAGCACAAAGTTATGACTCAACTTTTACCAAAAAAGAAGGAAATAAATTTTATTTTCTTAATCAAAAAGAACATTGGAATGCAGGTGAAAAAGATGATATAGAATATATGAAACAACATACTACATATGAAGTTATTAAAAGAAGATGTGAAAAGAATCCAGAAAATGATTTTTTTGGATATAGAAAGAGAGAAGGTAAAAAATATATTGGAGAATATATTTGGTTAAAAAATAAAGAAATTCTTGAAATGACTGATTCACTTGCAAGTGGAATAATGAATAAATATCATCTTAAAAAAGGAGATTCATGTGGTATTATTAGTGGAAATAGATATGAATGGTATCTCACACAATTTGCTCTTCAAAGACATGGAATTATTCCAGTTCCTTTATATACAACTCTTGGTAAAGAAGCTATTGATTATATTATTTCAACTTTATCTATAACATTAGTATTTTGTACATTTTCTGATACTGTAGCAGAAATGTGTGAAAGAAATCCTAAAATAACACTTGTATGTTTTGATACTTTTGAAGATATTATGAATCATATTAATCCAAGTATCTCTTATGTTACATTTGATAATTTAATTAAAGAAGGAAAATCTAATTTAATTGAACCTCAATTACCAACAATGGATGATACGTTTTCAATAATTTTTACTTCAGGTACATCAGGAATTCCAAAAGGTGCAGTTCATTCATTTAAAAGTGCAAGTTATGGTTCTTGTACAATAAATAGTGCAGAATTATTTAAAGATAGTCCAATGAAAGAACAAACATATTTTTCATATTTACCATCAGCACATGTTCTTGACCAAGAAGTAACTCATGGCTTTATTTATGGTGGTGGTAGAATTGGTTTTATTTCAGGAGGAATTCCAACATTAATAGAAGATTTAAGTAAATGTCAACCAACATTTTTTATTGCAGTTCCTCGAGTTTTACAAAAGATTTATGATAAATTTAATGAAACATATAATCAACTTGGATATCTTTCACAAACAATGTTTAATATTGGATATTATTATAAATTAAATGCTATCAAAAATAAAAGTTGGAATTATATTAATTGGGATAATATTGTTTTTTATAAAATTCATCAAGTATTTGGTGGTAAATTAAAATATATTTTAAATGGAGGTGCTCCATTAACTGAAGAATTATATGAATGGTTAAGAGTATGTTCTGGTGCTATTATTCTTCAAGGATATGGATTAACTGAAACATTTGGTGGAATATGTTGTTCTCTTCCATATATGACAGATTTAAATATATTAAATGTTGGTTCATGTGGTCCAAATGTAGAAATAAGATTAGTAAGTGTACCAGAGATGAATTATACAATTGATGATGAATATCCATCTGGAGAAATTGAAATACGAAGTAAACAAAATTTTATTTGTTATTATAAGAATGAAGAAGCAACAAAAGCAGCAATAAATGATGAAGGATTTTTTGCTACTGGAGATATTGGAAAAGTGTGTCCTGATGGTTCTTTAGCTATTATTGATAGAAAAAAGAATTTGTTTAAATTAGCACAAGGAGAATATATAGCAGTTGAACCATTAGAAAATAAGTATTGTGCTATGCCTCTTATTTCTCAGTGTTTTATTTATGGTGAAAGTTCTGATGTTTTTATTACTGCAATAATTGTTTTAGATTTTGATGAACTTAAACGTATAGCTTCAAGTATTACTACAGAGTCTGAAAAAGATTCTTTATTAAATATTCATTATTTAAATAAAATTGAAATTAAAAAGAAAATCCTTCAAATTATTCAAAATTATATTAAAACACAGCATGTCCCTGGATATGAAATTATTAAAAATGTTTATTTTGAAACAGAACATTTTTCAACAGAAAACGATTTAATGACTCCTTCATTTAAATTAAAAAGACCTCAACTCAAAAGAAAATATTTAACTATTCTTAAACAACTTAGAACTGAAATACAAAACAACCTTATTTAAATTCAATTAATTTTTTTTATAAAAGTTATGTCATTTCCTTTTTATAAAGACTCTTAATTAACATGTCTATTGTCTTTCTTTCTAATCAACCAATAAATTACTTGATGTAAAAAAAAACAAATGAAGTTCTCATAATATCTAGAAGATATGAATTTGTTTATTTTTAAATAATCGAAAAAATAATCAAGTGATTGGTATTTAATATATTTATAATTAATTCATATACATTGTATTAGAATCTTTTTTTATATTATTCATAGATACATAATCAAGATTCAAATAATATTATTAAAAAAAAATACAATACGATTATTATTTATATGAAAAACTACACTGATATTTTTTTATACTAAAGAAATGAAATAAAATAAATAAAATTTGATTAAATAAAATCACTTTTTTAAAAAAAGAATGAAAGAAAAATAGAAATAGAAATAATAAAAATAAAAAGCTAAAATAAATTACAATAAAAGAAATATTAAAGAATGATAATAAAAGGTAAATTCAAAGTAATATTTGTACAGAGCAATTATTCATCTTTTAAAATAATTAAGTTTTAATACTTACTCATCATCAGTGATACCAAGTAATTGTTTTAAATATCTTCTTTCTTCTTGAAGATCTTTCATTCTCATTTTCATTTCAGACATTTTTTGAAGATACATTTGATTTTCATTAAAAGAGTTAATTCTTAAATTATCAATTTCATGAACTAATGTCATTATTGTTGATTTCATTATATAATTTGGATCTTTAAAACTAATGATTATTTCAAATGAATATTTAGAAGTATATTCTTTTAATGACTCCCATTCTTCATTTAAAGTATAGTCAATTGGAATAATAATAGCATTTTCTGGATTAAATAAAATTCTTTTTTTATCAAAACAAAGCCACTAATTTTATTTAGTAATTTACTTTTGTTTTTTATTAATTAAATAAACTTTACAAACACTTTTCTTATGAACATGAAGTATCATTTCATTCATTAAGTCTTGACAATTCTTTTGTAACCAACAGTTCCAGTATGTACCACTTGTTGTACCATCAATAAGAGTATTAAATAATTTTGATATTGTCATTAATGTTTGAAAATGTTCTGGTGATTCTTTAGCAAGTAATGTAATTAATGAATTAAATGGAATTTTAAATACATATCTAATCATTGTTTTAATTAAGTATTGTTTACATTTAAGTGTAAATAAATAATACATTGTATAATAAGTAAATTGTATAACACTAAATAATAAATTTTAATTTATAACATTTAGATTTATATTTATTTTATGATCAAAATAATATTTTCTAAACAAACTTTGGAATAGTTTTAGCATTGACAATTGATGTAATTATTTCACTTAATGTTTCTTTAAATTTTTTCATTGCTTTATTTGAGTCTTTTCCTTCAATGTCATCAAGCTAATTTATTAATATTTAATAAATGTTTTATTTAATACAATAACTTAACAAACACTATAATTTTTTAATTTTGAACATTTCTTAAATATACTCGATGACATTTCCATCTGTAAATATTTACCTGAAAGAGAAAATAAGATTGAGAAAAATGATGAAAAGACAGTACTGTTATTTGTTAAATCTTCACAACGAGCTGTAATTTCCCTTAACACAATGTAATTTATAAAATTTGCTAATTTATTAATATCACTATAATACGTTAAAATAGAAAGTACATTAGATTCCCGAGTAGGGTCATCTAATTCTTTTCTAATTAAATATTCAATAATACTAGACGGTGTATCACTTTGAAAATTTGATAATAACTACTTCATAAATATTTTCTTAATAACATTTTTTATTAAAAACAAACTTCTTTCCAAAATTTTATTTCTTCTTCTTGTAAAGGAAACAAAGAACAATCTAATTCTCCAGTTTTTTTAAACTGTGGAGAGGTATTTCTTGGGCTAGTACTTGATGACCGAGGGCTTTTAATAAATCCATATAACCCTTTATCTCGAATTGATTTTTCAAGTTTTTCTATTTTATTTATCTTCTTTGGATCTGTAAATAATCTTCTATTTCTTGGAGTTGATTTAGGGACAGAATCAACTACTTCAGGTTCGTTGATAATATTTAACTTTCCAATATGGAGTTTTGGTGATTTTGAATTACTCATTAATTTCTAATAATTTAGAGTTTTCTCTTTAAATCTAAACTCAGCAACTCATTTATTTTTCTTTTTTTAACTTCTTTTTGAAAAGTCCAATTTCTATGTGAGAGACAGAATCTTCTATTCAACTACTCTGGAGATAAACCAGTTTTGATTAATTCTATGTTATAAAAATTCCTTTAACAATAACTCTTTAATAAGAAAATCTTATGTTATTGTCTTTGACTATTTTTTGTTTTTTTAAATAATTGTTTCTTTTCAATAAGGTTGTTCATTAAAAATGTTTTCTATGCCGTCATTGTTCTATGGATAAATGACAGAAAATACTATTTGAAATAAAGACATTTATGAATGAGAAAATCCCCTACATAAGTCAATGGTGTAATATAAATAAAGTACAACTAATAAAAAGACATAAACATAAATTAAATTGAAGGTATAATAATTAAAGACATTAAAAACATTGGTGACAAAATGTTAGCAAAGAAGTAATGAACATAAGAAATTGTGTATAAAATAATGAAATAAGGTTATAAAGAGTTGTATGAAGAAAAAACCTCTTAAAAAAATAATTGGAAGAAATACTCAACATAAATTATTCATTTAGAATTGAAGACTATAATTATAATGTTTTTATTATACTATTAAATAATAATGAGTATAATATATGATTTGATTTATAATTTTGATAGTGAATAAATATTATTCATTTTTGTAAAGTATTTATTTTAGACAAACAAAGTGTCTGTTTGTTTTCAGTTATATTATTTAATATTTTGGTTTGACATTTATTTTATTTTAACAACAAAATATGAATACCATTAATCAACAATACATTATCTATTTCAAATTCACAAGGAGTTGTTTTATTATTAAAATATGTTAGGTAATTGTAAAAATAGTTATTTCATAGATTATCTTTCAATTAAGAATAAATTTATATATGATTTTTTAAAAAAAATATATGATAATACCAAAATACATGAATAAGAAATATTAAGATAATATTTTAAATATTCTAAACAAATAAAATAAAAAGTTCCAGTTAGTTATGATTGGTTTGATTAAAATTTAATATTAAAATGATTATTATACATGTTAATAATTTTACTTTGTTGAAACACTGAAATATCATTTTTTTCTATTGTTTTCTATTTTGAATTACAGTCATAGTGGTTATTTTCTAATTTGTTACTTTACTAACAAAGAGTTATTTCTTATAAATATAGTTTTGATAGTTTATGTATCACCATTATTGAAATTTAGTTATTTAACTGCACTTATCTTTTTTGAAACGACAAAAATCAAACCAATATTTTAATTAAATTATTATATATTTTTTATGGAATAATTTTGTATTAATTGAAATATTATTTTATTTTCATAAACACCAGAATAATTTTCTGTTTATATCTTTTAGTATAGTAATGTTTTTAACTTTATTTTATATTTTCTTTATTTCATCTTTTTTCATTGTTAAATACTTTTCTTTATTCAAACAGTTTAATGTCATTTTAATTATATTTTAATTTGGTATTTATGACTTTATTTAATTTTTAATTACTGTTTGATTATATTTGTTGTTTACATATTTTCCAATGTATGAAATACAACAACTTTTAATGCAATGATTATTGTGTAATAACAATTTGTATTGTAAAGAAAGACAAACAAGTCATAGAAGTCCAACGTCATACAATAAAAAAAGAAGTGTCAATAGCAATAAATGGAATAATAATAAAGGAAAATGAAATAGCAAGGAAAATTGATTAGAAGAAGAAAGAAACAAATAAAAACAAATAAAAAACAAGATAAATACAATAATATGTAAATACAATGACAATATAGATTATACAAATAATAAATATAAATGATTAACAATAAAAGAGATACATGAAAGTAAATATAAATGGATAACAATAAATGAGATACAAGAAAGAATAAAAGGAATAACAATGAATGGGAAAAGGAAGAATAATCAGAAATACTTAAAAAAGTAAGAAATTAAAAGAAAAGATGGTATGATATTTAACAAGAAGT
>NW_008578113.1:0-211 GCF_000257125.1 Entamoeba nuttalli P19
TGATATTGAACAAATAAATAATGCATAAAAATGTTGGACAATATCATAACATACCATATATATATTTATTTATTTATTTATTAGATAAAAAAGAATAAAATTGATCTATTATTTGATATGATTATTGTTGAATATCATAATATTAATGGAATGTATTTGAAGAAAAAAAAATATGTATAATGAATTAAAGAATATGTTAATGAAAATAAAG
>NW_008578114.1:0-331 GCF_000257125.1 Entamoeba nuttalli P19
GATAAAATATAAATGAAAATGATATGAAATTATGATATAGAATATAGAAAACAAAAGAAGAATAAGAATAAATGATAGAGAAATAAAAAGATAAATGATAATCAATGATATAATAATAATTTCGAAGTATAAAAGATAAAAATAATATAAATCAAAATCAGTATAAATATAAATCAAATGTAGATATAAATGATAAGAATATAAAAGATGAATAAGATGAATAAACACATAAAGTAAATATATAAAATAGAAAAAAGAACACAAGAAGAAATTCTAACGAATATAAATAGAAGAATAATATAATAATAAGAATATAATAATAAATAGATAA
>NW_008578115.1:0-4359 GCF_000257125.1 Entamoeba nuttalli P19
TAATCTTATTTTCTCATATCTTCTTAAAATCTCGTTTGTTATGTAGAACTAATTAGCACATTGCTCTTTATCATCTAAATTGAATATATCTTTTCACTTGTTGCAATAAATCCTTTTGCATAGAAATGTTTCTATACTATGTTAATTAGAGGTTTATTCTTTCTTAAAAATATCTTTAATCTACTGATTAAATCATCAAAACAAAATAACTTTTCAGAGTATTTCCAATAGTGATCAGATTACCTTAGATATGTAGTTATTTAAAGTATTTATCAACAACAAGTAAATAGTTTTCTTTTAAATAACATACACAAATTGAAAAAAAAAGAAAGGAAAGAAATATGTTTTTATGTTTAATGAGCATAGACTGTTAGTATAAAATGTGCCTATTTATTTGAAGAAAAGAGGAAGGGATAATAGGAGAATAAAAGTAAATTCATTGAAAATATTTGAGGAGAAATCAATAATAAAAATTCAAAAACAGAATTTAGTTTTAACACTCAAATGAATTTAAGTGAAAAAAGAAAAAATTAAGAATATAAACAAAGGGATATTATTGACAGAAGAGAATAAACTGAGATAGAAGTTATTATTTAATTTTTATTTCAATTATAAACAAGACATGAATACAAATAATTGTAAATAAAATAAATTAAAACAACCAAATAAAAATTTAACAATGAATTAAATGAAAGAAGAAAAATAATAATATAATAAATAACAATAGATAAAATTTTATTAAATTAGTTCTTTATAAAGAATTTAATTTTAAAATAATTTAAAATAATGAAAAAATTAGAGTCACTTATTTTTATAGAGACTAACAAGTTCATTCCATTTACTTTCAAGTTCTTCAGGATTGTCTTTATTTTTTTGAACCATCTTGTTAAATTCCTTTATAATATCCCTTTTATAATTTTCACCAACTTCTTTAATAAGTTTTTTCATTTTATCAGTTCTAATTTCTGAAGCAACTTGAGATGCTTTTTCAACTCTTTCCATTTGAACTTTTTGCCTTTCAAAAACTTGCAAATATTTTTGAGTATCAACATCTTTGTCAGTCAACGTAATTTCAGAATATCTTTCTAATGCTTCAACACCTCCATTTTCTTTTATTTCTTTCCATACTAAATCCAAGTCTTCATCTCCAATATTACAATTAGAGAATATTGATACATCAAACTCTTTTCCAGATGGTCCATATGTTTCTGGATCTCTTTCACAACCTTCACACCCTTTTTCTAAAAGATAGTCAGAAGGCTCATCAGCATAAAAACAAGCAACAGTTCCTTGAAGGTTATTCATAAACTTTTGAATACATAATTTTAATACATCATTCTTATCTTGAACATTAAATTCTCCAATACAGATTTCTTGTTTTAAACAAGTGTCATCACAACCATACTCTAATTTTTTAAATAGAATTTTGTATGTTCCTTGGTCCAATGGTGGAAGCTTAATTAATTCAGACGTTAATTGTGGGACTTTAATTATTTCAATTGTTTGATTATTTTGAATGTTCTGAATAAAAAGTTGATCTGGTTGAATAACTGTATCGAATGAAATACATTTATTAAAGTCTTCAAATAAGAATAATTCTTTACCAGTCATTCCTTTCCATTCTGTTTTACGTACATACCAACCACAACCTTCTGCATTAATTTCTTTTTGATGAACTGAAGGTTCACAATTAACACCAACTGTATGTTCAATTTCTCTATTAACAAATGAATTTTTATGTTCTCCACAGAAAAATAACGTAGTAATTTCTAGATTTTTCATATCTTCTAATTGAGATGATATAACAGTATTTGTTGAAGCATCAATGACATTTTCAAATTTAATTTCTTTAATGATTTCTTGTGTTTTCTTTATTGTGTCTGAAACTAAACCAACTAATTTTTTAATAAAATCTTCAAATGACTCTTTTAATTGTTCTTTAGTAATTTCAATAGAGTCACCATCATCATTAGTATAATATGTTTGTGTAACATTAGAATCAGAAAATCTGTTAATAATATCATATATTGATTCAGCAGCTTTTCTGTGTTTGTAATTCCAAGTATCAATATCATTATTAAATTTACTTTCTTCATTAATATTAAGCATATTTGCTGTTAATGAAAGAAAATCTCTTTGTCCAATACTACAACTTACTTCATTAATTTTAATAGCTTCTGTCCTTGAAACAAAATATGATGTTATAGAAGTATGACAGTCATCTAAATTAATACCTAATATAAGTTTATTTTTATAGCCATTATTTTTTGTTGTGTAAAATTCTGTTGTGGCATATTCTAAAATACTACAACAATTTACATTGATAATTCTAAGTAATGTCATTTGATTTACTTTACAAGCAATAGAAATAATATCTCTAAATATTTCAAGTGAATTTTCTGGAATAGCAATAATATATTGTAATTGTTCTGAACAATTTAATTGAGCTTGGACATATTCATTTATTTGTTTCATTAATAAAATCCATATTTCATATTCATCTGAAACAACTTTCTGGCAATTAGCGTCTTGTTCTATTTTACTTTTAAGTGCTTTAATATCTGTTAAAGATGAAATACATGACTTCTATATTATTAAGAAATTATTTTAAGTTTTATTTGATTTAATTTATTTTTAACTAACAAACCGCCTTTAACGCATCAGTAAAAAACATTAATTTTCCATCATGAAAAGATATAGCTAAATCTAATGGTCTAATTCTTTCACATGTTGGATATGAACGTTCTATTATTGAGAAATAGATTTTAGAGTCATTAATAGTAATACCTACTATTTTACTCATTTAATTAATGTTTCTTAGTTCTTAGCAAAAAGATATGTTAATATTAATGATGTTTAATCTTAATTTTTTTTTTAATAATTTCCTAAAATATTAAAAAAATAATATATTAAAATTATATTTTTTATTAAATAAACTATCATCTTTCTTATTATTTTATTTTTTATTTTTTCATTTTTTTATACTCCGTAGAGCTGCTTGAAGATGAAGACGAAGGGATGGGATTAGTCTCCCCTGAGCCAGGAAGAATAGAAGCTAGTTCTATTAATACTTAATTAATTACTTATTATTTTTTTTTCAAATTTTTCATTATTCTTCTAAAAATACTTTATTTTAAATTTAGATTTTTAGTTCTTTTTTATTAATTAATTATAGTTTATTATTATGTTATTAAAAATTATTTATTTAAAAACATATCTAAAAAACAAAAAAGAGTAGTTCTAAAAACAAGTTCTAATAAAATCATTTTAATAAGAACATATGACTCTTCGATTATGTACTTTCTCTATTATCAATTTTTTAGTTTCTAACGTTATTAAGAAGATTAGTGATAGTAATGAAGTTATATTTCCGTTAATTTCTTTTTAATATGACTGTTTTTTTAAATTGAAAGAATAATATGTAGTCTTCATGCAATTTATCTAAGAAGGTTAAATGTTTTTATTGTATTATTTAAAAAAAAACTTATAACTTAGATAAGAAAAAATCATATTATGGTTTTATAAAAGTATCATGATAGGAGCAAAATGCTTATAGTTTAAGGTTATTTCAACAAGTTGAATTTATCATCTTATTCTTATTGTTGATGTTCTATTTCAAAAAAAAAAATCAATAAGATAATATCATTTAATCAACAGAAGTAAAGGTTACAAACACCTTTTTTTATAACAATATTCAAAATTTACTATTATTTTGCTTAAAGAACTTTATCAAATCCGTTTGATTGCAGGTTTTATAGTTTTTTTGTGTTTAGAAGTGTTTAACTTTTCTTTATTTATTGAAAGACATATGACATATTCGTTATTATATTAGTTTTGTAAAATAGCGTTTTATTTATTTGTTATTCATAATAAATTTACTTAGCATTTTTAGAGGGTCAATTTTTTTAATTGAATATACAGACACTTAAAAAATAAAGTGGATGGAGGAAATGAAGAGGTGTTTCAAATTCATAGAGATTAATGTTTTATAGTATTATATAATAAAATGAGATATAATATTTATTGAATTATTGAGAAAAATAAGAAATTAAAAAGAATTGAATTAATTTAAATATTATTAATATCAAATTTTATAATTAATAATAAAATTACAAAATATTGGTTGTGTTTTATGTCTGTAATGTTTAAATTAAACTCAATATTTTTAGTAAGTAATGATTTTAAAACGTCATTATTTAAGTTCTCTCTTTCATTATTTTATCTACATATTGACAATTAATGGATTATTATTTTTTTTATAACATAAGTACTATTTAATCTGTGTCTCTTACATCCAAATCCAAACAAATGATCATCTGTTTGATTATTTAAATAAAATGCATATTGTGGTTGTTTAAT
>NW_008578116.1:0-646 GCF_000257125.1 Entamoeba nuttalli P19
CTTGAATATTTGATATTTTAGTAACATCTTTAATATCAACAGTGTTTGAATTTGAATCAACTATTAACTTTTCTTTTAAGTCATTTCTTCCTTTTAAAGTAACTGAACTCGTTGATGATGGAATGTTATAAACACAATTAATATTGGCATTAGCATTACTAAGTGAGCATGGACATTCTACAGCAGTAAATTGTCCATCAAATGAAGTATCATCAGTTTTATCAATTGAACACACAATTGTATTATTCATTTCTCCTGATTTCATCACTCTAACAACTTGTCCTTTCTCAGTAGAAAGTACTGATGCAGTAGATGAGGCAGTTTGTTCATTAATTGTAATTGAATTAAGAGAGTCACTTGCAATAAAATCACAATAATTAAGTTCTGTATTTTCACAACTTCCAGTAATACCTGTAATGGTGATTTTGCTATTCTTTTGTAATATAATATAACGAGAAGATGAAACAGAAACAGTAGGAAATGAAACAGTAGAAGAAGTTGCAGTAAATACATTTTTATTATCTGAAGTTGCTTTAAGTTTCTTATTGATAAGAGATGAACTTATTTTCACTTTATTTTTATTTTCTTCTTCATATGTTACTGTCTCTGTTACTGCAAGTTTCATATTAGTTGGATTTAAATCTCC
>NW_008578117.1:0-244 GCF_000257125.1 Entamoeba nuttalli P19
AGAATAATGTCAGAGAAAAGAAACAAATAATTTGTTTTATAGTTGTAAACAAAATAAATTGAAGAAATAGCGAGAAAGAACAACAAAAAATAAAGAATAAAATGAGATTTACAATACAAATATAATAAAAATAAATCAATCAAAAGTAGAGTTAATTAAATGTTGTTACTTTTGAAAATGACATTATTAATGACATTAAAACAAAGTATTTAACAACATAAAAGTTGATTTAATTAATTTATTA
>NW_008578117.1:364-1678 GCF_000257125.1 Entamoeba nuttalli P19
TGTTATACCAGGAAAAATAATAACTTCCATAACTTCCCACTTTTTGAAAGATTTTATCCATTGTTGATTTTTCTCCTGCTTTCAATTCTTGTCTTTTAGCTTCAAATTCTGCCCTAATCTCTTCCTTACTCTTTTTTGTTGTTGAGTTTTTCATAATATCTTCTATCATTTCATTTGCTTGTTTAAGTTCTTTATATCCTTCAATCCTTGCTTTATATCCTGTTTTCTTTTCATCTTCTTCTGTTTGAATTAATATATCTAAATATTCTTTTGAGCTAGTAACTTTTTTATTTAATGCAATTAAAGATAATATATTAACACATTCGACAATTTCTTGTTGTTTGTCATAACATTCCATTTGGATTTTATAATAATCTTCTTCTAACTGTTTTAATGCACTTTCTGCATCAGCAACACCTTTTTTACCTGCATTAAGTCTGTCAAGTACTTCTTGTGCTGTTTGTTTTTCTTTTTCTGTTACATACTCAAATCTATATGATGAGTTTGCATGTTCTTTATAATTACATCCACATACTTTACATGCCTCACCACTAATGCAAGCACATCCCCTTTTCATATCTCCCGGAATATAACATGGATAATGACATGTTTTATTACATCTCAAACAATTGGTTACATATTCTCCTGCTTTTAATTCTTTCTTTTTTTGTATTGTTTTATCCACAGTAAAAGTAAAGTTTTGATTATTTTTAATTTTATCTCGATTTAAATACAGTTGTTCATATGTTTGTTTTATTTCATTCATTTTCGATAAACCCTTGTTTAATGATATTCTTATTCCTTCAATTTGAGCCTTAATATGTTCTCGTCTCTTCAACACCTCTTTTGACTTCTCTAATGACTTTCTTGGTAGTTTTACTAATTTTGAAATAAAGTCATCAAAATTCTTCATTCCTAATTTCCAAAACATTTGTGTAAATTCATCTTCTGTATTATCATCATAAATAGCCGAATTATTAAATTTTAAATACCATGGCTGTTCAATAAACTTAATGATTTCACTGAAAATGCAATCTTTTGATTGTAATGCATTTATAACTTGTGGTGTTTTACCATCACAGAATGTAAGCATTGCAATAAAATGCTTTTTAACATCTTTCCCAAATAAATCAATAATATTCCCAAATACATATCGTTGACTTGCTGTTAGTCTTACATTACTTGATGGTGCAACAAAACAAATAGCATTTAAATCAAATACTTTTGTTTCAAATGCCTCTTTTATTTGTTCAGTAATTTTTTTATCATAAGCAATTCCTCTTACATCTCCAAATCCTGGTGTATCTATTATTT
>NW_008578117.1:1688-2542 GCF_000257125.1 Entamoeba nuttalli P19
GTTATAAATTGTTACTTCACTTGTTTGACTTTTAGATTGATCTTGATTCTGTTCCAAATGATCTTCATTTATAATTATATATCTAAAGTCATCTGTTATTTTTATTCCATATAATGCATTTATAAAACTATTCAATAATGTAGTTTTACCACTTCCTGTTTGACCAACAACTAGAATAGCAATTGCATCAAACTCATCCTGTTGATTGAATTGTTCATTTGGATATAAATATATTTTCAGCTTTCCTTTTTCATGATTCTGCAATCTTTTACTTCCTTCAATTGGTTCATTTGGTTCAGACAAATCTGTATCACTTGTTGAAGTATCTTCAACTTCCATTTCAGTATTATGTATTGAAATATCAGATTTGGTACTACCAGTTAAAGAATTGCCAGGTATTGTGCTAATATTTGGTGAACAAAAAAGAAACGGATTGTTTGGAGAAGTATCAGACATGATACTATTAGTTAAAGAATTACCAGGTATGGTACTATTATTTGGTGAACCAAGAAGAAAAGAATTATTTAGAGAAATATCAATTCCTTCTGTTGTTATATTGATTTTATTATCATGCAAAATGGATGTTAATTGTGATGATTGTTCATCATCAGTTTGTATTTTAAATCCTTCTAGATCTTCAAAAGCAAAGTCTTTTGGAATTTGTTTGATATTTTCAATTTCTTTTCTAACATCTAAAAGAGAAATATTCTTGTTGAATTTCTTTTTGGTCATTGGTTTTCTATTCAAACATATTCCAATATTTACGATCTCTACTTCTGGTGTATTTTCTTTCTCTTCTTTAAGACTAATTTCTTCTTTAAGACTAATTTCATCATTATTTATTATATCTTCTA
>NW_008578117.1:2552-2845 GCF_000257125.1 Entamoeba nuttalli P19
TTAAAACACTCTTCATCATTCACATCAATTTTGTCATTGTCAAGTGTATAGAAATGTGCTGAATCTGGTATATTTTGAACTAACGTTCTAACATCACTCAATGGTGTTTTATTATTTATTTTAAGCGTGGTAACTAATTTATCATTTATCTTTATTCTTATTCCTTTTTTATCTTCTGTTCCTTTAATATTTATTACTCTTTTTTCATCAATTACATCTCCTATAGTAAAACACTCTTCATCGTTCACATCAATTACATCCCTATCTATTGTTAAAAAATGTTGTGAATCAAG
>NW_008578117.1:3056-3880 GCF_000257125.1 Entamoeba nuttalli P19
CTGTTTGGTTATTTCTTATAAACATCATTTCTTTTGATATAAACACTGTTTTTTAATATTTTATTCAGTTTTATTTTTATTTATATTTTTATATTTTTATCGTTAATTACGTGTTCATAAAATAAAGTTACAATAAAATTTTCATCAATATAAAATTACATTGATGATCGATCACTTCTTAATCATTCCTTTTTATCCGTTTTTATTGACATGAATATCTTTAAATTAAATTAGATAAAATCAATCGAATTATTTCATTCAAACTCTTCTCTTATTTATTCTTTTAATTTGATTGTTAATACTATTTCTTTGTTTCGTCATTTCAAACATCATTATTCTGAAATTATAATAACATTGAAGGGGTAATGTTTGTGATATATAAAAATATTATCATTTTTATTTCAATTCTTTTCATTTTATTTTTCATTTATTTTCTTTTGATTAAAAAAGGAAAAACAGGAAATATTACCAAAGTATTAAACATAAAAACAAAAGAGAAAATCGAATCAATAAATAAATATATATTATTTGTATTAATAGTGATACAACAATTGTTAAATTAAACATTATAATATTAATAATAACCATTACATCATTAATTATATGAGTCATTTCACTCATTTTTATTATCATAAATATTTTCATAGTAACCAATGGAAATAAAAAATGAAAATAAATAGAAAATAGCAAATAAAAATAAGTGAATTAAATGATGTTTAAATGAAAGAAAAATTGAAAATACAACACATGTGTAAATGGAACATTCAACGATAAAAAATTAATAATAACAAGATAGAGATTATTGAATATAAAAAGAAATACAT
>NW_008578117.1:3976-5081 GCF_000257125.1 Entamoeba nuttalli P19
GTTTTTTCTCTTTTATCTCAATTTTGTATTATTATTTTTCATTTTATTGTGAATGGATAAATTACATTGAATGTCATTATTTTTATTTATTTAATAAATTTATTCAACTCTTTTTGCTTTCATTTTTTACAACTTTATTCTTTTTCTAACTACTCATATAATACACACATTTCAAAAGTATTTTAATTGACATATATCAGATACGACTTTAACATTCTGTTGAATATTATCAGAAACTCTTTCTGCATTAAATTATTGATAAAACTGTTTTTAATATCATATCTTTGTATAATTAACATTATCTTTAATACTCTATTACCATTTTATTCAAATTCTACAAGAAAATGAATATTAACAACAAATAAGAATTAATTAACTTCTTTATGTTTGAATTTGATTTACCACCTGTTTTAATTATTCTTTTTAATGTTAAAATTATTTAATAAACTTTAAATCCATGTATAAATAATTATATTTAGATTTAATTGTTTTATTCTTTGTTAATTTCATTTTTTATCTTTTGTTTATTTTTCAAATACATTATAAACATACATAAAATGATGTTTGTTATTTTACAATGAGAGATGAAGAAAATAAATTGTACAAATTATAATGTTTCACTCATTATGTAAAATATGAAATGAAAATTACTTTACAAAAAACATTGACATTTATTAACATTTATAATTGTTAATAACATAAACTTATTCTTTTTTCTTTCAAACAACTTTAAAGAAAATGACGATTTTCAATAATTTATTCTTGTTTTAATTACACTGTATTTAATTATATTTGAAATTTCTTCATTCACATTAGACAATTAAATTCAATTGAAAATAAAATCATTTTATTTCCATAATATTTTTCATCTTGTTGCACCTTATAAATTCTGAAAATAATCTAATTATTTATTATAATAATAAAATGATATAAAATTACAATTAATCTTATTTTGACATAAAATATTTTAAATTCTCATTATTTATTTTATAAATCAATGAATATGTCATTTTGTAGTATTTTATTGTTGTACTTGAAATTTCATTTGTAGTTGATTATTATTGATAAAGAATATAATCAAATTGATGTTTTATTCATTAATAAA
>NW_008578118.1:0-2691 GCF_000257125.1 Entamoeba nuttalli P19
TTGTTTTAATTGTTAAATTAATTGTTGCAGCATATTCTTCATTTATTTCAAGATATAAGAAATAAAGATGTTCATGATCAAGTTTTTGAATAAGTCTAGCAAGACGAGAATTTTCACCACAACCATATGTTCTTGTTGCAAGACATTTTGTTGGTGCAGAATTACAATCAATAGAAATGTTATCAAGAGATCCTTCAACTAATCCATAATCACTGAATTTTGCTTCAATAAGATCAAGTGTAACGTCAAAAGCACCAGAGTCACAAGTAGAAATATCTATTATTTGATCACTTCCTTCAATCATAAACCAAAATCCTTTATTTGTAGAAGGATTACAAATATTTCTTGAAATAACAGCATTTTCTAAGTTATAAGAACCTCTAAAGCCATTTGGACTAATTATAGAGTTCCAAGAAATAGTAAAAGAAGTACTTGAACAACTATGATGAGTATCAGAAATATAAAGAGTAAAAGAAGGAATAGTCATTGAAGCATATCGAGAATGAATAAAAACATAATATGGTACTTTTGGATTAATAATAGCGGTTAAACGAGGATTACGGATATATTCTGAAATTCCTCCATTTCTATAAAGACATTCTCTACTTTCTTTTGCTGAGAAAGATGGTAGACATTTCTCAGTTGTTGCAAGAACAAGTTCAGTTCCAATTTTTGTTTGTTGAGCATCTGCAAGATTTATGTCATCTACTGTATATTTTTTGTTAATTTCAATATTGACTTTTGCTCCTTTATCACTATTTAATTGAACCCATACTCCATATGTATATGGACGTGTTGGATCAACAAATCTTGAACAAAGAGTTAATTGAAGTTTTCTTCTTTCAACAGGTAATTCAGGAATAATTACTTTATAAGAAAGTGGTTTATTATCTACTCTTTTTTGATCCAAATTAATAATAAATGGATTTTCAGAAAGTCCAAGTTCAGTTGTTAAATCATTTGATTCATCAAGAAATTTTCTACATCCTTGAATATTTGAAGGATCATAAATGGAACAATTTCCTTCTCCAAACCACATATATCCTGGTTGACATCCTGTACAATCTTTTTTATATCCATTTTTCTCATCACATAACATACAAACATCAGGTTTAGTACATCCATTGATACAATTTTTACCATACATACATGACATAATACAATTTCCTTTCTTATCTGGTGTATATCCCTTTTTACAAACACAATCTGTTCCACATCCATTACTTCCATCACATTGTTCAGTAAAAGAATCCCATATTCCATCTCCACAAATAGGTTCTTTATCAAATTCTGCTTTACTTACTTGTTGAGCATTAGCAATAATAAGAATTAGTATAATAATAAAAAGCATCACAGAATGATTTCATAGATACGACCTTTCTTGATGTTTTTTAATCAATCTAAAGAAAGAAGAAAGTTTCAATTATATTGGGATTTGATATAAAGAATATTCCAATCAGGGAGTATAGATTGTTTTTTTTTCGAAATTATGCCAAATTAGTCTCTATTTAATTGCACTGACACAAGTTTACATTACACTGAGAGATTTTTTAAAAACTATGAAAAACAATTTCAATCAGTATAACATCAATTTTAGGATAATTTATTCAAAATTTGAATGTATAATTATTTCTTTTTTACATCTTTTTAAAATTTCTTTTTTTAGAATCAATGTGGAATACTATTACTCCACTTGTCTCTCTTCTTATTTAATATTTGAAGTACTCAAACCTTTGTTTGTCTTTTAAATATATATAAATAGAATTCTCAACACCTTTTTCTTTGATTATTATGGTAACTCCGAAAAAAACTTAATACAAACTATTCTATAAATATTATTACATTATCATTTTTTACTTTCTATTTATTCTTTCCTAACCCCCCTTTTATAATTTTATTTATTAACAAATAACAAATGTTATAAATATTTTACATATAATTATTTCTGATTCTTAGTCGGACATAAATACAGTTTTTTCGTTTCAGACATTCAAGTCTTTGGTAGTTTATGACAATATGTCCACAAGAATAATTGTAGAATTTCGTCCATTTAGATTTTCCTCATCAAATTTATTGAGTCTAAATTTCTTGAATTTCCATTGATTTCCATTTGTAATTACTTATCATCTGTTTTTGTTTCTTTTTTCAGAAAACTGACGTGAACAATCTATAAAAAGTTGTATAAGAAACTATTTTTAATATATTTTAATGTTTTTTAAGATGGTTGATATATTAATTTTTATTTAATGTTTAATTTAACAAGTATGAAATAAGAAATAGTATTTATCCTTTATTGTTGTAGAGATATTTTTATGTTATATAATAATACTTATATATGATATTTATGACTTGAGTTAAGAAGAAAAAAAACGACATACAAGTCTGTGAATATTTCAAGTAATCTCCACTTAGTGGATGGTAATAAAAAATAAAAGCAAAATTTACTTTGTCATAAAGAAACATCTATAATTAACTTATTCTACAACAGAAATAGACGCTATTAAAAACAATTAATTAACTTTTTCTTTTAATTAATAATTGATTTTCATATTTTTATTCATTTGTTTTAATTCATTATTATAAAAAAAAAATATAAAACGTAAAGAATGAGTTAAATTCATTTATTTAATAAAATTTTTGGAAATGTTTTATTAATCGTTCAATCTCTTGTTCTGTTTTAGATAAATCAAG
>NW_008578118.1:2701-4974 GCF_000257125.1 Entamoeba nuttalli P19
CTTTAATATTACCTCCAACAAGAGAAGCACTAATTTCCATCATTCCATTAGTATTAATGTGAATTGTAAATTTAAATTTTTGTTCTTCACGCTTTCCACTGGGAATTCCATTAATGCTAAGTTTTGTAACTCTTTCAACCCCAAGTGAACTAACATATTTACCAAATCCTCGATAAATTATAAAATCCGCACTAGTTTGATTATCTCGAGTTGTACAATACTCTCTGGTTGTTCCTTTTGTAGGAAGTGTTTCTCCGTCTTTAACAAGTATTTCAAACTTTCCTCCCTCTACTTCTATTCCAATTGGTATTGGAACACTATCATATACAGTTTCATGACCAATAGCATTTACTTGTTTTAAATATGATAAATATGCAGCTCCTTTTACAACAGCAGTAAGTGGATTAAAGTTATTATTAGAAAATATTACTTCACCAAATAAATTACTAACTTCTTCTCTAATCCTTGGCATTTTACATGTTCCACCAATTAATAATACTAATTTAACATTTCCTTTTTTATATCCTTTTCTTTGAGTGACTTGTTTTATTTTATTTATAAACCTTTCATATAATCCTCTTTCTTCACATTCTTCTTCAAATTTTTTTCTTGTAATGATAGTACCAATAATCTCATCACTATGCTCTTTACCTAACAAACTATCTAATTCTAATTCTACCTCAGTCATTATATCTTTGGTAGTTTTCACTTCTTTTTTAGCTAATTCATTATTTGTTCTATCACTTAACTCAACTTTAACTCGTTCTGCTTCTTTCTTTAATCTAATTAATTTCTTTTTATACATTATCTTTGCTTTTTGAGTCATTCCCCGTTTCTTTTCATAATATCCTGGAATATCTTTTTCTACTTTTTTTTTAATAATGTCAATCATCACTTTATCAAAATCATTTCCTCCTAAATCTTGGTCTCCTCCATTTGATTCTACGTTAACATTATTATCACTTCCTATTTTACAACAAGCTACATCTAATGTTCCTCCTCCAAAATCAATTATTACTACTCTATCTCCTTCTTTTAATGAATTTGGATATTCTTTTTTATATTCAACAATTGCAGCGGTTGGTTCATTTTCAAGTGTAACATTCTTAATCCCTGCCAATTGACATGCCAACAATGTTGCATCTCTTTGTTTATCATTAAAATCAACTGGAACAGTAATAACAACATTTGTTATTGCATTATTGCTAATTTTCATTTGTGCCTTATCATATAAATGTTTTAATATCATTCCACTTATTTCTTCTGGTTCAAACTCTTCAGCACCTTGAGTTTGTGGGTTATAACATTCAATATATGCACGTCCATTATTTCTACTTTTTACTTTAAATGGCCAATTATCACGGTCTTCATAATTCACATCACTTTCATCTCTTCCTATTATTCTCTTAGAATCATAAATAATACATTCACTATGAATATCATCCTTCGCACTGTTTCCTACAATTGTATTGCCATTATTGCCTAACTGTGATAAACTTACCCATGAAGCCACTTGGTTTTTATTTTGTTCATCTTGGATTATATTAATTTCATTGTTCTTACTTTTACAATAAGCAATAGAAGAATATGTAGTTCCTAAATCAATTCCAATTGAAAATATGTCTTGTTCTACTGCCATGAAATGATATTTTTAAGTTCATTTTACTAATAAATATTATTTCTATCTCATTCCCTTTGAATAAACATCATTTATTTTTTCTTTTTTTTTAAAAAATGAAATGACTTAGTACAATTGTTAATTTTTCCTATTCTGAAATTTCTTAGTTATTGTCTTTTTTTATTATGAATTTGTTTATATAATTTATATTTAAGACTCATTCACTATTAATATTATGAATGACGATTAGAGGTTCATTGTTTATTAAAATAGTTATTATTTATTAAGAGAGATAAATACGTATTTTGTTAATAGTGACTATATTTGAACATAGATTGGTATTATAAATTAAAAAGGATTTCTTTAATCTGTGTCGATGATAAATGAGATGATCTATAGTCATGGTGTTATGGATATACTCTCATTAAAACAGTAATAGAAAGAATGAAGTGTATTTTATTATTCATTAAATTCAAAATAAAAATCAGTCAACAACTTAAATGAAGAACCATTTCATTTGACAATGGCTGAAAAAAACTTTATTTCAATAGAATTAAAGCATGGCGAAGAAACTGAGTCATCCACTTCTCAATATGATGTAAAATATAATCAATGTGTTAATCACAATGAAATGAAAGTAGAAAATTAAGAAATA
>NW_008578119.1:0-246 GCF_000257125.1 Entamoeba nuttalli P19
GAACAGCATAAAACATCTAGTCCTGTTATTGTACAAAGAAAGGCATCATCAACAAGTCTATTACCAACACAAAAGAAAACAACATTAACAAGACAAACAATTAATCCTAGAATAATGAAAAAATCAACCACTGAAACAAATGATGATGGAAGTGAATTACAAGAAATACTTTCTAAAAGAAGAAAAGCTATGGATTATTGAGAAGATGATGTGTATAAATGATGCTTAAAATAAATAAAAAAAAAA
>NW_008578120.1:0-7626 GCF_000257125.1 Entamoeba nuttalli P19
AATAACTCATAAAGGTTATATGAGTCAGTACAACCAACCAATTTTGAACGTAAGAGATAAGTCTTTTCGTCAGGCATTCTTATTTATGAGAAGTAGATTTGACCCAAAAGTTCAACTTTAAATATTAAACGAAGTTTTAAATCAATCGTCCAACCATAAAAACTTAACAAAGAAAAGGCATAAATAACATTTGCAAAAATTACCTCTAGTCAGTTATTTTGTTCTAAATAAAAAATCATCAAATCCTTATTTTCTTTCTTGAGAATTTTGTATTTTTCACATGAAAAGAATCTCTTTATTTTAGGGAGGTTTTCTTTGTTAACTTTTCCAAAGAATTTTCTTGAATTTCATTTTTTTTGTTATTCAGAGATTTATAAAACAAATTTAAAATGTGATAAATAACAGAAATTTACAATTAATGAAAAATCCAAAACAATTATGAAATGTCTGTTAAACAGACAAAAAAGCAAAAATAAGTTAATGTTTTCTTTCAGAAGAAAAGATAAACAGACAATTTATTTGAAAGCCACAGACCATTTGAAGGTAATATAAATGTTTGATCTTAAATTAGTTAAAGAGTTACAATGAGCATTGTCGGAATTACTTTACTTGTTATTGTCCTTGTTTCTCTTATTATTCTTTATCATCTTAGACCTAATGGATATGATCCCAAATTAAATGGATGTTTTGTTGGTGAAGCTAGTTCAGGAGAAAGTAGAGTTATGAGAGGATATGGTGGTATTGATAAGTTAGTAGATTATAATGTTCCTGGGTTTGAAACCATTGCAGATGTTGTTAATGGAATGACAAGAAGACACCAAAATAAACTTATTGGATATCGAACACTTATTAAAGAAGTGCCATATAAAACAATTAAAACAATTACAAACAACAAAGAAGTAGAAAAAGTATTATATAAATATCAAATGAGTGATTATCAATACTTCTCAGATGTTGAATTTCAAACACTTATTAATAAACTATCAAGTGGAATTGCAGATGCTGGATTTAAATCAGGAGATAAGATTGCAATCTTTTGTGAAACAAGATATGAATGGATGGCTATGTTATTGGCTTGTTGTAGACAAGGTATTATTATTGTAACTGTTTATGCAACATTAGGTGATGAGTCCGTTAGTGTTGCTTTGAAAGAAACAGAGGTGAAAGCCATTGTAGTTTCTAAAGAAACAATACAACGAATTAATAAAATTCAAGTACCAAATGATGTAAAATTAATTTGTGTTGATGAACTTGAAGAATATCCAAAAGAGTTCAAAATTTTTAAATTCAGTGAATTAAAAGAATCAACAATTCATTCATCATTTACTCCAGTTAAACCAAATGACCTTGCATTAATTATGTATACTTCAGGAACATCTAAAGATCCAAAAGGAGTTTTAGTTGAACAAAAACAAATATTAATGTTATCAGTTGGATATCAAAAGAATATTTTCTTTGACCAAGATGTTTTTATTGCTTATTTACCATTAGCACATATTTTTGAATTATGTATTGAATTTGCAGTTATTATGCATGGAGGAACCGTTGGATATGCAAATGTTAGAACATTAACATCTCCAGGAGTTATTGATTGTAAGTCTGATTTATGTGCATTAGAACCAACTATTTTAATTGGAGTACCAACAGTTTTTAATAGAGTTCGTAAAGCAATTCTTGAAACAGTTAATAAGTCAGCAGCTTCAAAACAAAAGATATTTAATGCATGTTATTGGATCAAAGAAAAATTATATGTTAACTTTAATTTAAGAACACCTTATTTATTTATGCCAATAGTTAAATTAGTTGATGCAATTGCTTTTAGACCATTAGCAATTTCATTATTTGGAAGTTATTTAAAAGCTATTATTATTGGTGGATCTGCTCTTCCTTGTGAATTACAACATTTTCTTCAATGTGTTGTTCCAGACGTTGATATCATGCAAGGGTTTGGAATGACTGAGTTATGTGGAGCATGCAGTGTTATGCCACACGGAGATGATACATTAGGAAGTATTGGATGTTTATTCCCAATGTATGAAGCAAAATTAAGAGATGTACCAGAATTAGGGTATTTAACTTCTAATAATCCACCACAAGGAGAATTATTATTTAGAGGACTTCCTGTGTCTAAAGGATATTTTAATAGACCTGAAGAAAGTAAAGAAGCATTTACTGAAGATGGATGGTTATGTACAGGAGATATAGCAAAATTTGATGAACAATGTCATATTTATATTATTGATAGAAAGAAAAATATTGTAAAACAACCATGTGGAGAATATATTTCATTAGAACTTGTTGAGTCAAAATACAGTTCATTAAGAATTGTTGATTCTATTTGTGTATTTGCAGATGCATTTCATGATTTTGTTGTTGCACTAATTCTTCCAAATAAAAATGTTATACAAGAAATTAGTGATAAACCATTTGAAGAAGCATGTGAAGATAAAACAGTTATTCAAGAAGTGAAAAAACTATTAAAAGAAGCAGAAAGTACACTAACAGAACGACAACGAGTAAAACATTTTGCATTATTATCAGATGACTGGACACCAGAAAATGGAATGTTGACTGCAGCACTAAAATTAAAGCGACAAGCAATTTCTACAAAATATCAATTAATTATCAAAAAACTTTTTGACGAAAAATGAGCTAAAAAAAAATAATAATAAAATTATAGTTTGATTATAGTTTGGATTTTTTTTCTAAAAAAAGGAAAAATAAAATTTTTGAACTAAAAATAAAAACATAAATAAAATATTTGTTGGAAAATGAAATGGATTGTTTTGTTTTATATTCTTATCCTTGTACAGTCTCAAAAACATGAATTAGTACGATGCGTTACAAATGGAAGTATATGCGAAAATAATATTAATGAAAATGGAGAAATAATTAAGGGTGGTTGTGATATTATTACAATTACTTCAAAGTTTACTTTTGATGAAACTTGTTTAGTTGAAAGAGAAGAAGTCATTTTAATTATTCAAAATAAAGTAGAATTAACTATTTCAAATGAAGTTACAAATAAATATACATTATTATTAAAAGATGGTGCAGATGTGAAAATTAATGGAATAATTACTCAAAACCAAATTAAATTTGAAACACAAAAAGCAAAAATATCTTTATCAATTTTTATTGATTTTGATATTTTTAATATAACGCAATTTCCTTTTTTGAAATTCGAAAGTACTGGAAAATTGACTGTCACTAATTCTAGATTTATTTTAGATAATTTGCAATATTTAATTGCCGATAACATAGAATTTGATTCTTCTTCGGTATTATTAAAAAATAGTGATGGATTACAAATGAAATCATTACTTCTTAATAACTCAACTTTAACTATGATTCCTAACACTGAATTAATTACATGGTCATTTACATCAATTAATAATAGTTTTATTTATTTAGATGATTCTATTCTCAGTGTTATTGATTCATTTGAACTTAAAGATACTTTTTTTATGGGATCATCGAAATGTTTCTTAGATTTATCTTCAGTTATATTAGCCAAATTAACAAATACAATTTTTGAACTTGGAAATAATGGTGTTCTTTTGGTTAATGAATTAGAAGAATTTGGAGTCTCTAGTATTGTTTTACAATCCCAAAATCATTTTTTTACTTCACAACTTTCTTTAACTGATGAATCGAATTTTACTCTCATTGGTAAGAGTAAATTTTTTGGAACTTCAGTCGTTATAAAGAAAAAAAGTCATTTTACATTAGATGGAAATATAACATTTTCAGATACATTTGATTTAACTTGTTATGAAGATTCTATAACTACTTTTAATGGAAGTATTATTCCTCCTTTTACTAAACTTGAATTTTATAATAAAAGTAAGTGGGAAATTTATCAGGATCATCCATACTCATTTATTTTTAATACTTCATCCACTTCAAAGTCATTATATAAACGATTTGGTATGTTTGATGAATCAACATTATATGTTCATTCACCACCAGAAGAACTTTCATTATTTCACATCTTTCTTGGGGAAGTTATGTTTGACCCATATGTAACAATTAGTACATTTACAGGAGAATGTTTCTATCTAGCTGTTTTTGAAATTCATAATAACCTTGCTATGACACTTAAAAATCCTCATTTTATTTTATTAAATGATAATAGACTATGTAAGTATTGTCCAAATCATATTGACCCTTATCAACATTGTTATATGAATGGAACTCAATGGCCTAATCCTTTATCAGAAGACATTAATATTCCTTATCCATTTACTTCTAGGTTATGTCCTTGTTTTGGAACTAACTGTATAACACATTCTTTAACAGGTTTATTATATATTGGTAATTCTACTATTCATAGTACCTTTGTTGATAAACGAGTTCAAGTACATATTCTTCAAACATCTAGTTATTATCAATTTATTAATGGGTCTATTGAATCAATTCAATTTGACAATATTGGATTTTCTATTTTACCATTATATTTAGTTGGAGATGAGTCTATGTCAATTACAAATGAACCAACAAATATTAACGATTATAGAATTTTTTTTAGTAGAGACTATGATGGATTTTCTTTATCAGAAACTTTTATTTCATCAACTGAATTAATGACAAGTGCTTATGGAATTAGTTCATCTAAACTAAAACTTATTGTTCAATCCCATTATCCTATTATTATTAAATATGATAAGTATAATCAATTTCTTTATCATAAAGTTAGTGAAGGTGACCTTCCACTTTATCTTGTGTGTTTAAATGGAATAAGAAATTTGTTACAACTTGCAAGTAGTAAACTATGTTCTTCTGCTTATTTATTAAACAATAAAATGAATTGTTTAACTAAAACAAGTATTACTTGTCCAGAATATTATTTTAGTAATTCTTATTATACCCTTTGTTCTAAATGTAAAAAAGAACATTGTCAACGATGTACATCAACAACATGTCTTATTTGTGATGATAATTATTATCTTAATACTGAAGGATCTTGCGTTCCAATGGAAGAAAAATGTCTTGTAGCACAACACAATAGATGTAACCATTGTTCTAATGGAAATGTTGTATTGAATGGAATATGTTCAGACGCATTATCCAATTGTGGTGATTCTTTTGAAGGTCATTGTTATTTATGCCAACAAACAACATCAACTTCTGTTATTTCTATGAATGGACAATGTTTTGAAAAAGAACATACAGAAATTGTTTCAAGTGGTTCAATTGTTTTTTGTACTGAAGGGTATTATACTAATGGATTACAGTGTATGTCTTGTACAACAATTACTCCAAATTGTCAAATTTGTGAAAATAAAAAATGTACTAAATGTCTAAACCCACTTCAACTACAATCAGATGGTTCGTGTGGAATTCCTCATTGTCAAATTGAAGAAGATGGAAAATGTTCATTATGTGAAAACGGATATATTGTTGATCTTAATAAATTATGTTCTAAGCAAGTTTCTCATTGTACTCAAATGTATCATGAACAATGTTTTGAATGTGAAGAGAATTATTTATTATATGGAAATAAATGTGTAAGAGATATAACTCAAATTCCTCATTGTTCTTTTGTTTCAACAAAAATGTGTGAACGATGTGAAGATGGATATTATAAAACAAAATTTGGAGAATGTAAACATTGTATAGGACATTGTAGAACATGTTTATATAGTTCTGATTTTTGTTTAACATGTGATAATAAATCATTTATTCAAAACCATCAATGTATTATTAATGAAGAATTAAAAAGTGTTTGTAATACTTTTGCATTAACTGGAGGTTGTGCGACATGTAATGAGGGATATTATAAAACAGGATTAATTTGTGGAAAATGTATGGAAGAATGTGCTACTTGTAATAATGAGTGGAGTTGTTTAAGATGTAATTCAACAAATTATTTATCAATTGTTGATAATAAATGTTATTCTCGTTCATCAATTAAAGGATGTCATCATCCCGTTACAGAAAGTGGATGTTCAATTTGTGAAGATGGATATTATTTATTTGGAAATACATGTATAGCATGTAATAGTTCATGTACTCGTTGTACATCCTCTTTATGTTTAAGTTGTAGTTATAATTATATTTTAGATTTTGGTACTTGTATTCCATTATCATCAGTTTCACATTGTTTAAGAGTTTCAAATTCATCTTGTGCTTCATGTAGTTTTTGGTTTCAAGTAAGCTCAAGTCATACATATTGTGAAATAGCTCCAGTATGGTGGGTTATAGTTTTAATTATTTTAGTATTAATCATGTTATTAATAAGTATTGTTATTTTAACAGGTTGTATTGCGCGTATGGTATTGAAAAAAGTAATTCGAGCAAAAGAAATATCTTATCATACTGTTAGTATTGACTCTGAACAATTTTCATTTAAAAAAGTGTTTTTTCGTTCACTTGCTCTTGAAAATAAAATCTTTCACTTTGATAATCAAACTGAATTACCAGTTTGTGTTCCAACAGAAGTTATTATAAACGTTGGGAATATAAGTAAAAATTCTATTCGAGTACAATTTATAAAAGTTCAAGAAGTTAATAACCATGTAAGATTTTCTATTTCAATTACACCAGAAGTAGTTATTTTGAAAAGAAATACTGCTATTTCAATAAAAATGGAAGTAATACCATTTTGTACATGTCATATTGAACAAAAAATAGAGATAATTGTTTATGATTTAAAAACTAAAGAACAACATAATAAAGTTGTTCATTTTGATGCATTAACAGAAACATCTTTTAAATTAGATCCAAAATCAATTTCTATAAAAGATGAAGAGCTTGGAACTGGAGGATATGGTAGAGTTGTTAAAGGAGAATATAACCGTAAACTTGTTGCTATTAAGTTTATGCAAAATAATAATGGATGTTCAGATGTTTTTGGAAATTTAGGCAAAGAAATTGAATTATTAGAAAAGTTTAGGTGTGAATATATTGTTGAGTTCTTAGGAACAGTTGAAATAAACAAACAGTATTGTATTGTCTTAGAATTAGCAGGGTATGGTAGTTTAAGAGATTTGTTTACAACACTTCCTACTTTATCCTTTGATTTAAAGAAAAAAATATTACTTGATGTTGCAAAAGGAATTAAATATCTTCATGCTAATGGAGTGTTACATAGAGATATAAAAACAGCTAATATTTTAATATTTTCATTAGAACCAAATATTCCAGTTAATGCAAAAATTACTGACTTTGGATTTTCAAGAAACGTTAGTACATTAATGACAAACATAAATTATACCTATGGAGTTGGAACTGTGAGTTATATGGCACCTGAAATATCCTTAAGAGAACCATATAAATTTCCAGCTGATATCTTTGCTTTTGGAATGGTTATTTTTGAAACAATTAAATGGGGTGATGCGTTTGAACAAAATGACCCTCGGTTTAAATACAACTGGGATATATCAGAATTTATTATGTCAGGAAAGCGTTTAGAAAAGCCAGAAAATATGTCTGAATCTGTTTATAGTTTTGTGGTAACTTGTTGGGATAAAGATCCTAAGAAAAGACCTAGGATAAATGAAGTAGAAGAAGAACTATTAAAACTTGAAGAAACACTATGAGATGTATTTTAAATTAAAAATATTTTATTTTATTTGATTATTTTTTTATGTCTAGGGATGGAAATGAATGAGAAAAAGTCAG
>NW_008578121.1:0-641 GCF_000257125.1 Entamoeba nuttalli P19
TATTAGTTTTAATTTAAATATAAAACACTCAAACACAATGGAAAATAAAGAAAAGCGTAAAAAAGTACAACAAAAAGTTGAAGGGCTTGTTCATTTAGACAAATATCGTACAGAGTTAGAAAAGATAATACAAAAACTTGAACTAAGACTTAGTAACTTAGAGACTAGTACGGAATTAAGAATTAGTAGCTTAGAGACTAACATGGAATTAATGATAACAAAAAACACAATAGTGCAAGAGATTTCTAATACTGTTAATGGGAATGAAAAAGAAGTTAGTGAAGAACTAAGGAAAATAAAAGAAGAAAATGAAAGAGCAAGCAAAGAACTTAAAGTTCATGAAAGTCAAATAGAAAGCAATACATTAAATATAGAAGTACAAAGGTATTTAATAGAGAAAATGAAGAAACAAATGAATGGTTGCATAATTAACGAAGGAGTCATAAAAGAATTGATAAAAGAGGAATTTACAAAGAAATATCTTCAGAAGATAAAAAAAATAGAAAATAACAAGAAAGAAGAAAACTATCGTACGGACAATAATAGTCCAATAAAAGAACAACCTGAAAATAATCCAATGGAAGAACAACATGAAAATAATCCAATAAATAAACCAAACAACACTGTAGCAAAACAACCAC
>NW_008578122.1:0-598 GCF_000257125.1 Entamoeba nuttalli P19
AACACATTGTAAAATAAAGACGAGTGAAGGGTGTGAGTCATGTGAAGAAGGATATTATGTTTCAAATCAATATTGCGTACAATGCAATTCAACAACAAAACATTGTCAATATTGTTCAAAAAATGGAGTATGTAAGTCATGTGAAAATGAAAATGTATTAATTAATGACAAATGTATTAGTAGATTAAATGTTAGTCATTGTACAGAAGTATCTAATTCTCAATGTACAAAATGTTCATTTTGGCATCGACCTGATAGTAATAAAATAGCGTGTAATTCACATGTAGAATTATGGCTAATAATCATTTGTGTTATAGTATTCCTTATAGTCATTATTGTACTTATAATATTCTTGTGTTACTTTACTAAGAGAGTATTAGACTATAGAAAAGAAGAAGAATTAAGAAAGAAGTACTGTATTTTTGATATGTCAAGATCTAATGTTGAGTTTCATTCAACTGATAATCCAGATGTTGTAATTAATAAAGAAGTAATTCATTTTACAATAGATAACCAAAATGACATTGAAGAAACAATTCAAATTCCTGTAAATCAAGAAACAAGAGAATTGATATGTATTGGAAATAAAGGAAAAAAT
>NW_008578123.1:0-398 GCF_000257125.1 Entamoeba nuttalli P19
AAAAATCAGAAAATTTAATATTCAAAGATTGTCCACTTGTCGATTTAAGTGATTCTTATATAAGAAATAACACTTGTATCTCTGAATATAATTTCGTTGTGTGTAATAAAGATGATCTCCGTATTTATGATTACAACATTTGCTCTATTGTTCCTAAAGAAGATTTCCCATTTCAAATATGTTCCATTGTTGTTGGGTTTATTCTGACTATTGTTTATTTATCATTAACAATTGCATACTTGGTTGTTTCATTGGTTGGTATTCCTGATTTATCGATTAAGTATTTATATCTTACTCCAGACCAAATAACAGATCCACTCATTCAAAAAGAGTCTAATCTCTAAAATAGAAAAATCTATTTTATCTTTTAATGATTTACATTCTTTTTCTTAAAAAAA
>NW_008578124.1:0-1946 GCF_000257125.1 Entamoeba nuttalli P19
AGATTGTTGATTAGTTGTTGAGTTATGAAAGGTTCTATTTTTTTATTCTAAATTTTGATACTTTTTTTTGATGTTTTTATTTGAAAGAAAGGAAAAAAAAATATTACTAAAAGGAACGAATTGTTTTTTGATTTTTTTGTAAGTGAAGTTCCAAAAGATTAGTACAACCAAACATACTTTTATCCACAGAAAGAATGTGATTTTTTTCTTTTGGAAAATGGAAAAGAAAACCAGATTTTCTTAAAGATTAGAAAAAATAGTTTTTGGTAATAATAAATTTAATTTTTCAGAGGATTTGACAGCGGAATTTAGAGAATAAATTAAAAATTAGATTCAAAAGAAAAATTCATTTAAAATTTATTGACAAGAAAAATTTCAAAAAAATAACTCAACAACCTTTCATAATTACACCAACTGATAGTAAATAGTCAACGACAAAAGTAATAATACCTCAGTTGTCTGAGGAAGTTTCTGCAAAATGAGTTAAAATATTTTGAACGAATTGTACTGCTTTTTGAGACATCATCAGACCTTCCATTGGATCTGAAGAAGTAGATTCATATAAATTAGGAGCAACGACAATTGCCAAATTTTGTAAAGTCATTTTATTTTGGTCTTTGAAAAGAGAGACATGAACAAGTAATGAGAATAGCCAATCTAATAAATCTCGAGATTGTTGAGACAAAGTACAATATTGTTTCCAACAATCATCTACACCACTCATTTGAATTTGTGTAGACGTAAGTCCATTAAGTAATAATGTTGGTAATTCTCTAAACCATAACTTAATTAAATTTGCTACTTCATTAATTGTAAATTCTTCTTGAACTTCAAGATCTCCTTTATGTGAGTTCATATAACTTTTCATAGTTTTCATTAATCCAGCTTGACCAGCTAACCGAAAAACACCTTCACTATGAAATCCATCAAGTCGTTGAAAATTATTATTTAATATAGCAAGAGGTTTTGGTAATTTATATTCTCCTGTTTCTATCCATTCTAAGTTAGTAGGATCGACACCAAAAACACCATCTTCACCTCTCAAACGAAGAGAAAAGAAAGTTTCAGCCTTATCAGCTATATGAATGGTGACAGGTAAATTAACATTTACTTTTTGTTTAAAAGTAACTAGTACCTTAACATCTTTCCTTGAACGAGGAGATAATACTCCTTTTGCAGGAGAATAAACTATTGAATAGTCATTAGTTGTATAATTGTCTATAACATATTTGATTTTAGCGTCTTCATCATTAATAATTGAAAACACTGTGTTTGGGGCAGCAACTGTTAAATCTACAGTATCAGTAGATAATTTAACATTGTTATAATCTAAGAATAGTTAATTTAAGAAACAAATAAAATATTAAAGGAATAAACAAAGACAAACTTATGGGTTTTGATTTAGTTCCTCCCATCTTTAAAGAATTGTTTAGTAGATAAAAGTTTATTATTTTTTTGACTTTTCTCTCTTATAAAAATATTTTTCAATTAACAAGAAGTTGAGAAAATTTTAATTTTGAAAATAACTCCAAGATTAAAGTTGTTCGTTGATTAATAAAAATACTTATTTAAATGATCTAATGGTTGGTGGTTAAAGCTTTTTTAAATTATATATTAATCATTCTTTAGTTATAGAAAATATATATATGTAAAACATACTTAATTTAAACCATAACATTAGTCGATAAAACAAACTAATGATTTGTTAATCAAATTTAAATGTTTTATTAAATAGTTATTGTGTTGAGGAACTTAAGTATTAAATAAATATTAAATAACCATTAAATGAAATAAAAATGTAATAATAACAAATTTATTTTTTTTGTTTTTTAATTTTTTTTTAAAACAATTTTGTTTTTTAATAGAACTAAATAATTATAAAATAGACTTTAATGGATCCAACTTTTCCAATAAACCAACCAAAACTTCCTTTTAAACAACGAGTT
>NW_008578125.1:0-617 GCF_000257125.1 Entamoeba nuttalli P19
AAAAAAGGTATGGCTAGTGCAGAAAGTGCACTAAAAAAATTAGAAGAAGAGTATTATAAAATTCGAATGGAATGTTATGATAAAGAAATAGAAATTGTCGAATGTGTTAATAAATTATCTGAAATTGCATTAAATGGAAAAGTTACTAGTTCAAATGAATATTTAGACATGATGATTCAAACAGAAAATGATGAAAAGAAAGATGGATATGAAGTACGAATTGAAGGATATAAAAAACTTAAACAAGCAAATGAAAAAATAGAAGATATTATGAAAAAATCAGCAACAAAAAAGAGTAAGGAAGAAATTAGGGCAGAGTTTGAAGCTAAAAAGAAAGAGTTGAAAGAAGGAGAAAAATCAACAATGAAAGAACTCTTTGAAAAAATGGGAAATCTATTTTCCTGGTAAAATCAAATAACCAAAAGAAATGAAAGTTTTAATTAACTGGTTTTAAAAATATTTTAATTAAATAAGGGATAAAGATTAATATATGATATTCATTATTCTCCATTGATAATACCAAACTAATTTATTGTAAATCAAATTCACTCAGTATGTTTGAAGTAATATAATGAATAAATTAAATCAACTGTTTTGTTGTTAAATATATTGTTTTA
>NW_008578126.1:0-3092 GCF_000257125.1 Entamoeba nuttalli P19
TCATATCATTTTTCTCAATATTCCCTTTTTTAATGCAAGAAATGAAATAAATTTTAATGACATGGTTATTGTATAATAACAATGTATATTGTAAAAAAAACAAAACATAGAAATTTAACAATATACAATAGAATGAATGTGAATATCAATAAATGGAATAACAATAATAATGGTAAATGAAATAACAAGAGAAAAGGGATTAGAAGACAAAAGACACAAAGAAAAACAAATAAAAAACAAGGTAAATACAATAATAAACCCATAACAAATATAAATAAATAACAATAAATGATATACAAGAAAGAATTAAATATAAATGGATAACAATAAATGAGATACAAGAAAGAATAAAAGGAATAACAATGAATGGGAAAAGGAAGAATACGAAGAAATACTTAAAAAGGATGAAGGTAAGAGAAAAAGATGGAATATTCTTCAAAGAATATATTCATTATTGTGTTTTTGATTTATCAATTTCTATTCATCATTACTATTTTCTTCTTTTGTCTCTTTTACTATTTCTTTTAGTATTTCCATTTCATTTTAAATAAACAAAAAAGTGAAAGTTGCATTTCTTTATTTATCATTTCCATTCATTGTTTGTTTATATGTGTTTTATTTTTAATCATCAGAATTATTTGTTTTAAATTAAAAACTTTGTTATCATTCATTATTATTTTTATGATTATCTTTTATGTCATGTATTTATTCTTATTCTATGTATTTCTATACACTGTTTTGCTATTATTTTATTTTAATTATTTTATTGAAATATTTGTATTGAAGAAGATAATTAAAGGATAACATTGACATTTTTCATTTATTTAATTTGTCTTTTTCTATCCTTCATTTAACTTCATATAATGTCTATTCTATTATGTGTTTTATGTTGTGTTATTTATTCATTTATACTCTTTCTTTTGTTGTTTACTTCTTGTTTTAGTCTTTTCTTGATATTCATTTTTGTCATTCCTTCTTTATCTAAATCATTTGAATTTATCCATCTCTTTATCAATATATTATTTTTGATTTGTGTGTTTATTCTTTAGTATTTCTTTATTCTTTCTTGCTGTTTCTATTGACTTTACTTTTGTTGTATCATTTATCCTTTGTTTCTTCTTTCTTTTTGACTTTCATTTATCTTTTCATTTCTTTTTTATCTTCTTTATTTAACTAATTTTGTATTGTACTTGACTTGAATGGTTTAAACAAAATATCTTATTCTTTATCATCTAAATTAATTAGATTCATTGTTTTAATTATATTCCTTTAAAACGAAAATTAATAATTTTAATTTATCAATTGAAAATTGATACAAAACAAAGATTTTAAATTTATAAATAAGCATTGAACGTTTCTTTATATTTGAAATTAAAAAGCGGTAATAATATATGACCCTTAGTGCTAAAAATCTACCAAAAATTAATAAAAATGAAAAAATGAATGAAAAAAGAATCAATATTATTTATTGTTATATCATTTAAAAGATGTTTACAAATAATGATGATTTTAAGAGTCAAAGATGATATTATATTTATAACTATTAGTTCCTGTTTGTCTTGGATATGAAGGTTACTAGACCAAGATGAAACATAACAGAAACCTTTAAAAAAATATCAATGATAATATTTTTTTGCCAAGAATAAATGATTATAGCCAAATTTCTTAATTTACAAGATGTTTGTTAAATATTATAATCTATTAGTGATAAATCTAGAAAAAGAATAAAACGAAGAACAACAATCATTTATAAATTAGTGTAATAATGAGTGAATGAAACCAATTGAATATTAAAAACAAATAAATAAAATATTCTAAAGAAATTAAACAAAACAACCAAAGAAGCAATATTAATAATAAGAAGCTATTTCTTATTAATGAAAAAAACATTAAAAATAAAAAAAATGAAGATAATACTATACAGGATATTATACAGGGAATTATTTCATCTAATAGTACAAAAAAGAGTGGTTCAATACACTAGTAATTAAATCTAAATAGACTTAAAAAACGAGTTGTCGAAGATATGTCTAAGAAAAAAATTATAACTATTAATAACTTTTAACTTCAAATCAAATAAATAAGTTTGTTCTTTCATTTAGAAATCAATTATAAGAAGTAGGAAATTTTCTGTAAAGCATCATATTAGTGTTTGTTAGTTTAATAAAAAAAATTTTTACTTATAAAAGAAAAATAAACAACTATAATGAATAACCTTATTATTTGGTTTCAATCATTTTTTATTTGAGACTGTTTGGGACTCAAATCAAATTACTCACTAATAAGGCACTGTACTAAAACCCATATCTTTAACAAATATTATATTTAAATAAAGGAGTCATCTTTTTGAGGTTTATAAGAAAGAACAAACAAGGTTTAAGAAGATTTTTGTTATCAGGAAGAAATAAGAGAAAGAGTTTGTTATTTAGACAAACAGGAAAAAAAAATCAAAAATGAAGAAAATCTAGTAAAGACAATGAAAAGGCGAATAAAATATCAAGATAAACCATGTTCTAGAAGAGAAAAACAAGGTTCACATGTAAATAATAAAAAACTATAAAAATACAAAACGTTTATTTTTGAGATCAAATCACGAGAAGAGAACGCTGATTTTTTTCAGACTAATTAAAAGGAAAAAAACCATATTTTTTGATTAGTAAAACTATTTAAGAAGAAATACATATAAGCTAAAAATAGAAGGAGTTTTAAATTTAAATGAACTGTATAATGACAAAGAGTAAAACAATATGGCTGACGAGAACGAAGAATATGAAGAAGAATATGAATACGAAGATGAAGAGTACGAAGACGAAGTAGAGGATGGAGAAGAAGAAGAAGAATATGAAATTGTTGAAGACGATCAACTTGAAGCGGACTCAGCAGCCAGACAAGAAGAAATGAAGAGACAAATGGAAGAAGAAATGAGAGCTCTTGAAGCACAATTTGAGGCAGAGATTGAGGCTATGAAAGGAGATGATGAAAAGTTAAAAGAAAAGATTGCTAAGAGAAAGCAAGAAGTTGCTGCAGCAAGAGCACAAAAAGAAGAAGAAGAACGACTTGAATTTGAAAGAATTGCTGCTGAAGAAAGAGAA
>NW_008578127.1:0-574 GCF_000257125.1 Entamoeba nuttalli P19
AGTTAAGTGATTTTTTTAGTAACAATTGAAAAATTCATGGATACATTGAGTCATTGAACAGGTCAGACAATGATAGATTCAAAAAGACTAAATGAACAATCGCTTAATGGCATTGAATTAACTTCCATAAGTCATGAATCTAAATGAGATTCTAAGTAAAAATCCAAGTGAAAATGAATTTATATTATAAACAATGATCAAACATTATTTAGGAATCAATAAAAATCGAATTTATTATGGTGATTAATTGTTCTTAAATGAGGTTTAATATTTTTCATTCTTTGTTTATGTCCACATGAATAAATAATGAAATAATAAGTCATTTAAGTGAATTCTAAAGACATATAATATTGAGATTTGGGTGTAAGTATATTTTAGCATACTTTCTAGCACAAACTTTGAAAAGATATGATATTAATGGGTGTATGGAGTTTTTTAGCATGTCATGATAAATTTATGTAAAAATACAATCTTAAAGAATAGTCTTCTTTATTTTTCTTTTTCATTACATCATTGTTTTTGCTTCTGTGAAAGAGGTGTTTGTTGATTGCTTTTTGTATTTAATGTTTTTTTT
>NW_008578128.1:0-276 GCF_000257125.1 Entamoeba nuttalli P19
CAATTATTTCTCTAAATATTTTCTTTTATTATTCTTTTAATATTCACTTCTATGAATTCTTTCATAAAAATGCAATTCATACAAATATGTATTCATCTCTTATTATATTAACTATTACAATAATGAAATAAACTGATACTCATATTCTTTTGAAATAAAAATAAACAATTTCATTCTATTATGCTCGTTTGTATTAACCATTTCTTTCATTTGATGTGTGTAAAATGTTTATAATCAGTTATTGCATTTCAATACCATTAAGATGCTTACTCTAAA
>NW_008578129.1:0-243 GCF_000257125.1 Entamoeba nuttalli P19
CAAAATAATAAAATATCAATCAAATAAAATATATTAAATTATTTATTCACTATATAGTTATTTTTTATGTTATTTACTTTTCATATTTATTATTCTTGAAATTGTATATCTCTTTGTTCATTTCTTTTGTTTATATCCTTTGTTTCTTTCTTCTCTTTTTCTTTAATCCTTGCTTTAGCTTTCTCCTTTTTCTTTTATTTTTAAATTGAAATATCATTCTATACTTTTCCTTTTGATTCATAT
>NW_008578130.1:0-101 GCF_000257125.1 Entamoeba nuttalli P19
ATTATTGTTTCATATCACAATAATAATGGAAATAAATAAACATAAATAAATAAGTATAAATAAATAAGTACAAATAAATAATACCAGTAGTAATTTCAATA
>NW_008578130.1:111-435 GCF_000257125.1 Entamoeba nuttalli P19
GAAATAAGTATAAAGAAATAAAGAAATAAATAATACCAGTAGTAATTTCAATAAATAGTTTAGTAAACACTGAAAGTCTTAGATTAAATAAAGAATTGAAAATAAAAATGACAATATTAAAGAAGTTATAGTCATTGTTATTAAAAACATGAATACTATTAAACATTGTTTTTACAAAAATTAAACGTATTAACAATTGTATTAATTTCTGTTGAACAAAGAATAATAGAAATTAATTTTATTAACACTTAAATAATTGAGTATCAAATTTTTTGGATGTTTCAATAATATGTAAGAGAAAATTGATTTATATTAAAAGATAAA
>NW_008578131.1:0-1412 GCF_000257125.1 Entamoeba nuttalli P19
TTTTTTTGTATAAATCCAATCAATGAATATTCAAAATGCTTAGTTTAGAAAATTGTTAATGACAAAGTGTTGTCATTTGTCTATTTTATCCATAACTTCTAACACTCTTCTGTTAGAAATATTACTTTTTAATTGTAAAGAATAAACGTCTCTTATTTCTTCCTTGAACCATTCTTAAAATATGAAAAAGATACTTTTGTTTTTATACGTAAGAATTAATTTTTAGAGTCTAAAGAACATGCCATAAAGAAACACTTCATATAAAACACAAGACACCCAACAATTGTAAAATAATAATTAATTGTTTCTATGTAAAATAAGAAACATTGATTGAACTAATTTGGTATATTATCAACTAAATAACAAAGAGTGTTATTGATAAATAAATGTGTATTTTGTTTTCTATAACATTATGAGTTAATGCCATTATCATACACAGTGTTTTTGTTATACTATTTTACATAAGATTGTTTCACCAAATTATGAGTTATTTGATAAACAAAGAATGTCTTGTTTAATGTGAGACAAAGGTGTTAATAAAATACAAATAACATTAAACACAAATTGTGTATATTATGAAATATTTAATAAAAGCTATTAAGAACCTAATTGACTATAACTTATAGTAAGTATTGATTTTATTTGTTGTAATAAATAAGATAAATCTAGTTCAATTGTACTTTGTATGTATTATAGTATTTTTATACTTTTTTTCATTAAATATTCTTAGTAACACCATAGAATAAATAAAATTACCATTTATAATTAAAATGTTTAACAATACTGTTTGTTAGTTGTGAAGTTATTAACTAAACAATATTTCTTTTGTTAGGTGTTGTAGTCTTCACTAGGAGATGATTGGATTAAGAGAAATTCGTTTCTTTGTTCATTGTGCAATTCTTCTAACTATATTTTTAGTATTTTTACACAATTTTATGAAGTTTATAATTTCCTTTTTTTAAACAATTTGTATGCTTTCCATTGTATTAAATAAATGATGTCCAACTAGAGTGTATTAACATTAAAAGTTGATTTAAATAATAGTTTGATTAGTGATATTTAATTTTTACATTTTGTTTTATGAACAAAAGAATAACTGAAGAAAGGGTGTTAGTCAATTAACAACAATAATAAATAAAAATCTCTTTAAGTTGAAGAGATTTTATTTCTATATTACGTCATTTCTTTTACTACCAGACTATTCCAGGTATATGAATAACTCATATATTTTTAAGAACCATTATGATGTAATAGTAATAGTACTACAGTTGATAGATACTCATATGAATTATTCAAGATAAGGACAATATTTTAGTCAGTAATTTTGTTTATCTATCTTCATTTCTTGTTATTATGTTTTCTCTTCATAGTTATGTCTGAGTATAATTTCTAGAAGTGGGTTTAAAAAAAAA
>NW_008578132.1:0-487 GCF_000257125.1 Entamoeba nuttalli P19
TTTTTTATATTTTTTTATTAAAAACAAATCAGTTATGATTTACTGAATAGTTAGTATTTCATAATGTTGAAAAATGAAGATTCATTTTTTCATCGTGTTTTATTTCTTTTGTTTTAATATATTTTCAAATGTTATCAAATTAAATGATTTTTTCATGTAAATTATTATTTGGTTTTAATGATTATTTAATCGAATCATTCTTTATATTGTTGTTTTAACAATAATAAGTCAATAACACAGTGCTTAAATTTCTTCTTCATTATCAATACACTTATTAATTACTTTTTCGTGATAAAGCAAATTTATGTTCATTCTATAATAATCATCATTAATTACTTCCATATTGTTAATTAATACTTCAACATATTAAAGAAATAATATTATACCATATTAAATATAATAAATAATACAATAATCATAGTAACTACTTCATTTATCATTACATATAATAGATATTAATAAATATCAATTAATTGGTATTGAATGA
>NW_008578132.1:497-729 GCF_000257125.1 Entamoeba nuttalli P19
CTATGTTCATTCTATAATAATCACCATTAATTACTTCCATCTTGTTAATTAATACTTCATTATATCAAAGAAATAATATTCTACCATATTAAAAATAATAAATAATACAATAATCATAATTATTTCATTAATCATTACATATAATAGATATAAATAAATATCAATTAATTGGTATTGAATGAATAATATCTCAGAAAATATATCATCATAATAAAATAATAATTGATATTTC
>NW_008578133.1:0-171 GCF_000257125.1 Entamoeba nuttalli P19
GGTATAAAATATAATAACAATAAAAGACAAGTACAAAGAGTATAAATGATATAATATAAATAAAATAAGAAGATAAGTAATACTATATAATACTCAATAAAAGAAAATATAAAATAAGTTAAATTCAGACAATATACCTATGATAAGTAAAAATGAAAATTAATAGATATA
>NW_008578133.1:181-283 GCF_000257125.1 Entamoeba nuttalli P19
CATAATAATAAATAAAAGAAAATATAAAATAAGTTAAGTTCAGACAATATACCTAGGATAAGTAAAAATGAAAATTAATAGATATATCCACTATTGGATTTT
>NW_008578134.1:0-1083 GCF_000257125.1 Entamoeba nuttalli P19
TTTCATTCTTTGTATTATTAATTATTATATGCCTTATTCAATTACATCATCATAACCATCATAATCAGATATTAATTGATAATTCTTATTTGATTTTGTATTAATGTTCGTGTGTTGTTTCTGATTTTTATTTTCAAATCTTACAAACAAAATAATAAAAAACTAAAAGAATAACAAAAAAGAAAGGAATTAGAAACGACTTTTAACATAAAGTAATCTTTTGCAGATTGGACTATAAGATAAGACATCATTATTTATTTCAATAAAAAATCAAGAAAACAATAAACAAACCATTTATGGTGAGCATCCTTCAAACCATCAAGACAACAAGGAATGCAAGAAAAACATAATAATCCAAAACAGCATAAAACACAACATAATATAAAAACTAAAGAACCTGCCTCATAAGTAACTTCAGTTGTGATTAATTTATTACAATGTGGACAAAACATTTGAGAAGGATAGAATGTAATTTGTGGTGGTTGTTGAGGTTGGACTGTAGTAACTGGTTGTTGTACAACAACTCCACCTTGATTTGGTGGTACTTGATATGATAATGGTTGTTGGTATGACTCAGTCATTCCAGGTGGTGGTTGATTATACTGGACTGCAGGAACTTGTTGTGGACCAAGGTAACTTGGTTGTTGAATATGAGAGTCAGGAATAACTGGTGCTGATGGTTGGTTGACTAAGTTTGGTTGATACTCTAATCCATTTGGTTGTGCAGGTGGTTGGTATATTGGTACTTGAGGTTGTTGGGTTGGTACGTTATTTAAAAGTGGTTGAACCTCATAAGTTGGTTGTGGTTGTTGATATGATGGAATATCTCCGTTCATTTAATCTAAAATGATTTAATCACAGATGGAGCGAAAGTCTAGTAAATTTTCTATTTAAACTTCGCTTTTTTCTTGATTTTTTTCCTGAAAGATTAACTTTTTAAAAAATAGTCTTTTTTATTTTTCTTAATAAAATTGTTATATTCTTCACATTAAAAAAATTAATAACAAAACATAATATCCTTGTTATAGAAAACAAGGAAATAAGAAATAGATTAATTAATCAGCATATTTCTTCTTAAGTTCT
>NW_008578135.1:0-416 GCF_000257125.1 Entamoeba nuttalli P19
TTTTAAAATTGATTCTGAGTCTGGGAATTTTGCTGGATCATATGGTTCTTTTCCTAACCAAATTTCTAACATACAAATTGCAAAGGAAAATACATCTGATTTTAATGTCATTTGTTCTGATTGGAATATTTCTGGTGCCATATACATTGGTGTACCAATATTTTGTAATGCAATATTTCCTGAAGACTCAATGAATGACCTTGACGTTCCAAAGTCAGTAACTTTAATTGTTACAGCATCATTTGGATTATTTGAATAAACTAAGATATTATCTGTTTTTAAGTCACGATGTACAATATCATTTTCATGTAAATATTCCATTCCACGTGCTATGTCTTGACAGAATCTTACTTTTAAAAATTCACTCATTGCATTTGTTTTCATATATTTTCTTAATGATCCTAATGGACAAAATT
>NW_008578136.1:0-482 GCF_000257125.1 Entamoeba nuttalli P19
CATTGGAATTTTAGGTTCTGTAAGTATTACCCTTGGAACATCATGGTATTGAAATTCAGGGTTAATATGTACATATGTTGATATTAATCGAGTAGTTTGTGCTTTAAGAATAGAAAATGACCTTTCTTTAGGACCTGATATTTCTATCACTTTATCAAGGGGATAAAAAGCACTGTGAATAGATGCAAGAGCCATCTCACGCAATAATTTTTACAGTTTATTATTTTCTCCTTTTTTCATTTATTTTTAGAAAGTATTCGTTTTATTCTCAGTTTTTATACTTTTTTTTTTCCTTTTTTTAACATAAATAAAGAAAAAGAATGAATCAAGAAAGGAAAAGAAATAAAAAGGAGAATAAATTATATCATTTGAGAGTCTATTTTAAAAAGAAATACTTTTATTCATTTTTTCTTATTTCTTCTTTCTCTTCTTGTCTTGCTTCTTATTTCTTTTTATATTTCTTCACTTCTTTTATTGGCAGT
>NW_008578137.1:0-214 GCF_000257125.1 Entamoeba nuttalli P19
TATTCATTTTTGATTTTCCCTCTTCTTTCATTCTTCTTTTAACTTCTGCCTTAATCTCATCCTCACTCTTTTTTGTTGTTGAATTTTTCATAATATCTTCTATCATTTCATTCGTTTTTTTAAGTTCTTTATATCCTTCAACCCTTGTTTCATATCCTGGTTTCTTTTCGTCATTTTCTGTTTTAATTAACATGTCTAAATATTCATTTGAACT
>NW_008578137.1:224-1006 GCF_000257125.1 Entamoeba nuttalli P19
GTTTACGATGACATTCCATTTGAATTTTAAAAAACTCTTCTTCTAACTTTTTTAACATAGCTTCTGCATTAGCAACACCCTTTTTACCTTCATTATATTTTTCAAATACTTCTTCTTTTGTTTCTTCTCTTTTCTCAATTACATATTCATATTTACGTGATTCATTTACGTGTTCTGATGAATGACAACCACATACTTTACAATACCCACTAAAACCAATGCATGTACAAAGTTTATTTGTAAAATATGAAATTAAAGATGGAACATGACATGGGTGATGACATGTTTTATGACATTTATTACAATTAGTTGCATATTCTCCTGACTTTAAGTCAACTATTTTTTGTACTGGTATATCTACAGTAAAAGTAAAGTTTTCATTATTTTTAACTTTATCCTGATTTTCCTTCAATTGTTCATAATATTGTTTTGTTTGCTTCATTTTTGCCAACCCATTATTTAATGATATTCTTATTCCTTCAATCTGAGCCTTAATACATTCTCTTTTCCTTAATACTTCTTTTGATTTCTCCAATGATTTTCTCGGTAATATTTTTAATTTTGTTATAAAGTCATCAAAACTCTTCATTCCTAATTCCCAAAACATTTGTGTAAATACATCTTCTGTCTTGTCACTATAAATAGCTGAATTATTAAATTTTAAATACCATGGCTCATCTATTTCTGGAATAATTGTACTGAAAATACAATCTTTTGATTTTAATGCATTTATAATTTGTGGATCTTCACCGTCACAGAATGTAAGCATTGCAATAAAATTC
>NW_008578138.1:0-353 GCF_000257125.1 Entamoeba nuttalli P19
AATTAAAGTATTATAAGGTATTTATAAAAATTATAAATTATTCACGAGCAATAATTAAATTCATACAATATAGTAATTATTCTCCACATTTATTATATTAATATTAAATATATCATACTTCAATATCACATCACTCTTCATTTGTTGTAAAGATTCTCAATTGTTCATTTAACTCATTCTCCATTTGATTATTGTCATTATCACTCATATTCAGTTTTTGTGTGTTAGTTATTATATTTTATGTTTTTTGATTTTTGTTTCTTTTTTTACCTTTTATTTGATTTGTTGTTCCATATTCCTTTCTAAAAGATGTATTACAGGAAACACCACAAAAAATACAGAAAAACAAATAA
>NW_008578139.1:0-379 GCF_000257125.1 Entamoeba nuttalli P19
ATAATTCAATATTGATAGTAGTCGATTATTATATTTTCCTTGATACGAATCTCTTGAAATATTAGCAAAGTTACTAGTTACTATAACTTAAAACAAATGTCCATAATCCTATGAAGTCAAATTCATTTTATATCAGCCATTTATTTATGTATTGTTTAACTAAAAATACCTTAATTACTCATTCAATAATTTCAAATGTCATTAATATTTTATATTTTTTCCTTCTTTTAATGAAAATGAAACAAATAAACACAATAATCTTCATTGAATTGTACCTTTATGTTTTGAAATCCATAACTCAATAATTTCATTGGAATTATATTTAGGTGTGTTGACGTTTATCAAAAGTAAATATTAGTTCATTAGATTAATAAAAAAA
>NW_008578140.1:0-792 GCF_000257125.1 Entamoeba nuttalli P19
TTATTTTATCCTTTCATATGGTGTCTCTGATTTGTGACTTTTGAATAAAGAAGAAATTTAAAAGGAAAACATATAAAAAATAAATGAAATTATTGAATTAAAACTCAAATTCCATATCATCAACAAATTCCAAAGAATTTGCTTTTAACATCATATGACCAACACACACGAGTAATGAGAAAACAAACACTCCAATTAATCCAACACTTTGAGAATAAACAACAAAAGTGATGTAAAGGATAAAATAAAATAACAATAACACAATTGGTGCAACTTTTAAATAAAAACGAACGATAGGAGATTTTTGGTTGAAGAAGATAATAATAAATAGCAAAGACATTAAGAGATGAACAAGTCCATATGTTGGTTTAACTAAGCTAATAACGTAAGTTAGTAATTATTTAATATAATAAATTAACAAACAAAGAAATACTAAATAATATCGTAAATAATACGATATAATTTAATTTAAATGTGTCAATATTGTACTTCATTCTATGAAAAAGTTCTTTAGATTTAAATTCATAGTCAACTGAAAATCCCCAAAATAAGTCCCATTCAAGTTGAGTATATCCATGACCTTCATTACTTTCAACCAATGGAATTCCTTCGTCTTCTATTTCATGAATTTGTTCATTTAGTTGTGTTGGTTTATTATCATTAATACTAGTTAAAGGAACTGTTTCACTCATTTGTATAAAAATTGTTTTTTAAGTTCTTTTTTCATTTTTTTAAGAAAAACATATAAAAACAAAGATCAGTTATTAATAGAACTAGCTTCTATTCTTCCTG